>NW_024879338.1:447015-476961 GCF_018340385.1 Cyprinus carpio
ATAAGAGTTCGCATCAAGAATTAACCCCCCCCCCCCCCCCCATCTTTGCGAGAGAGATCTGCTTGTAAAATAGATTTTTTTGGCAGCTTGGACCCTGCCATCAACACTTCTTTTGTCACCTAAGAAAAATTGGTTACTTGATCATCATTCAATAATAGTAGACATGGGTCTTAAATACAGTAAGACCTGTAAGATCATGTAAACAAACACTCGCATACTTAAAGATGGTTGAATCCTGGACAGTCCCAAAACATATGTAGAAGTACAGAGGCGTCAGTTTACAGAAGGCTGCGTATGGGTTGGGTAAAAGTTCATGCGGTATCGCGTGTAAGGTGTGTAGTAGAAACGTGAATAGTCTTAAAATGAATAAGTACATGACCTAAGTTTTTAGAAGTAAGGCCAAGGTTTGACCACACTGTTTCCCAGTCAGGGTGGAAATCTAACCAAGAAAGTTACAAAATCCCACGTGCTCGTATCTTAAAGGTTTATAAACACTACGAGAGTAAAAAATTTATAAATACGAAAACCCACCCCTCTAGGAGCTTTGGCGGACACTCCAGCTAAAACATTGGAGGGCACTCAAAACAGAGTTCCATGGCACGCCATATAAGATTTCATGCAGAACGCAACCTCAGTACAAGAAAAAAGGAAAAGCAGGTAGGCTGATTCTGCTTGGATATCCTGAATGTGCGCAAAAAAGTCCGTCAAACAATTGGAAGAAAAAGTAGAAACCCCTTTAGACTGCCACAAAGGTTAAACAAAAAAGGTTGTTGATCAGATAAAAAGGGTGAGCATTGTTACATAGAGAGATTGCTGAGAGAGTTCTTGAAGCGCCTATGGCTTTTTCAGCCCGTACAATGCAGCTAAAGTGGATGAGATACATACCAAATTATGGGGAGAGTTGCGACGTCCTAATACCTGTGAAGGGCAGATCTTGAAGTCTATTGGGGATGTACAATAGCTGGATTCTATGCTTCTCATGGCCACTTTACTGTCTTTGTCCGGTCCATGTTCTTTATAGCTCTAATTGGAATGCCCAGTAATAGACTGAAATTAGGGAGGGCACGCCACCTTCTAATTTGTGCGCTGCAAAACAGAAACAACGTTTTGGGGTCTGACATTCCAGACAAAACTAGATACTGCAGACGTTAACTCTTTAAAATATTTGGGATGGTGGTGTTGAATGGGATCATTAAAGAACAAGAATGTCAGGCGTGGTAGAACTATTAATCTTGATTGTAACTGATTCAGCTTGCATTGAGAGTTAAGGTTAGTCCATCTTTGAAGCTCAAGAGTTGTATTTTCTGGATAAGTTCACCAAAGTTTAACTTGGATGATTCTGACAGAGATTCCTATTTTGATTCCTAGGTATGTGAATGATTTAGTAAACACAATATTGTTAGAAGGGAAATGTGTTTGAGAGGTTATGTTAGGGCCATTAAGGAGGATTTATCTCAAATTATCATTGTATCCAGACATGCTGCTAAAGTGATGGAATAACTTTAAGACATAGGAATAGAGTTTCCAAGTCTTGAAATGGGTTATCGAATAATATCATCCGCATACAACGATCTATAATGATGAGAAACCTAAAGTAAAGTAATAGGTGCAATAATTGGCTTTGCTGAGAGCTGGCTAGGGTTCCAATGAAAGTGCAAAAAGAAGAGGTGGATAGGGGACAGCTTGACGACATCCCCTCGTAAATGGAAAGATAAGACTGATAGTGCCTGGTGAAATAGGGCTGTTGGGTTATTAGAAAGGAGTTTGAATGGCATATATAAATTTGGTGACGAAACCAAAAGATTCCAGTACTGTAAATAAAAAAGTCCCAATCAAGTTCTTGTCAAAAGATTTGAGGAGCGGTCACGAGAAAAAACTGAGCAAGTGTCAGATAAGTGTGAGAATGTTCAATGATGGAATAAGCGTTCGCAGATGTCTGCAGCCAGCGCCCCTCTAAGAAATCCAGATTGGTCAAAATGAATAAAATATCCGCAGGGGCTCAATCCGAGGAAACCAAGGCTTTGGCCAGAATTTTTACATCTGTTAATTAAAGATATTGAATGGTAACTGAGAGCAGTTCAATGGGTCTTTATTTTTCTTTTGTAACAAATGATAAGTGCTATGTTCTAGTCCCTGTGAAGCATACCATGTTTAATAGCAAATTCATAGAATTCAGGGCCCAACAATATGCAAACAGCCAGGTAGAGCTCCGGTGAATTCCGCCGAATTCCCTTTTTAGATTTGGCCGCACTGTCGAAGTTCACTCCAACGTTAGAGGTTCTTCTAGAAGGTTTTTTGTCTTCTTCTGGTAGTTTAGGCAGGTTTGAGTTCTCTAAAATTGTTTGCATGCCATGTCTGTAAGAACCACCTCTGAAGAGCCACAGTGTAAGAATGGAAATGCTTTAAAGGTGTTATTGATAGCTCTAGGATCTGTAACTATTTTACCGTACTACTTCGTAGCATATCAATATTTGCTGGACTCAGATTCCTTTAACCTCAGTGCAAGCAGATGACTAGTTCTGTCTGGTGAGTAATAATTTTGCTTAGTTCTGTGAATGATAAATTCGGCTTTGGACATTGACAGGCTATTGTATTCTTTTTTCAACAGTAACAAATTCTGAGCAGCCTCTTCTGAAAAAGACTGGGTCTGTGATGCTCAAGAGACCTTATTTCTTGTTCAAGATGATCAAACGCTTATTTTTTTTAAGGCAGGTTTTGGCTTTTTTGAGGAAAAGGCAATGCAGTTCCTCGCAGATAGCATTTAGTAGCTTCCATAACACCTGAGGGTTTTGCGCCAATGAACCATATTAATTAAGGAAAAACCATATTAACAGAAGAAATTGAAATAAACCTCAGCTATAAAGCCCAAAAGTAACATAGACAAGAAGCTGATATTCAAGGGAAATAGAAAGCAGTATATTGATATGTCCTTTGTAAAAAAAAAAAAAAAGGAAATGAACCTCAGCTGTGATTTAAAAGAGATAACCTAGACTAGGCCAGTTTATTGAGTTTCTTTTGATCTAAGCTAATATATGACAAATAAATGACTTGTGCCTATACACGCGGTGAGATGAAGTCCTCAATTGTAATGAAAACACAAAATCATACTTAACCATTATGGCCATCACCAGAAAAAGTCCACAGTACCGTGCTAAAATATTGAGCCATTAACTTAGCGATGTTGCTTGCAGTGGCCAAGTAGGCTGATGCTCTGCCTGTGTCCATCTGGTGTGTGTCCATGCGGATCTCGGCCTTTGCTTGCCCCCTCGCCTAGGTGAGAAGAGTGGCATACAGGAGCAGGTTGTTGGGAGGATGAACTGTTCTGCCTCAGATGAGGGCTTCCCGACCTGCGTTGCCTGCGATGAAATGATCTTCAGTGTGGCTGGGGACAAGAAAGCGTTTGAATCCCAGATGCTTCTATCCGGCTTTCTCACCTCGGCAAGAGCCTTTCGTTTCTTAGTAGTGTCTGCGCTGAAATCCGGGAAGAAAGGCGCCAAAGTGTCCATGCCATGTTACTTGGGGAAAAGCGGCTCTTGCACCATTCAGGATTGCTTGTCTGTCAGATAATCCTAGCAAGTGGAATGCCAGTGTGCGGTGGCTAGCGTTAGTGTTTCTATCAGCGTGCAAGTAGGTGAGCTGCTCTGGCGCATATGCGATTAGCGACAGATGGGATCCATGTAGATAGATTAAGCGCTTTGAAAGTGATACAGTTTGTCACCCTCCGGCTCCTTCCCTCAGCCCAACTAAGCGTAGGTTGGACCTTCCTCGCCGGTCTTCCATGTCTGCCACCTTGAACTGCTTCGTCAATTTTCAGCCTCATAGCATTGATCTGGTCTCTATCATGTCTGGCTGCTGATTGCGTAGAATCGCACCTTGATTGACGATGAATGGATTTCTCCAGTTGTTCAATCTGTGGCGGTGGCTGAGGTTATAGTGTCCGTGGTGTTCTTCAGTTCAAGTCTAAGGTCCATTATTTGCGGGAACGCGCATCATCTAAGGCAGCTTTTACCGCAGCAGTGACAGTTTGATTTAGTTCAGCTCTCTTCTCAACTAAGGCCTGCTGCACAAAAGTAGAATTAAAACATCCAGGATCCGTTTTGGAGATGCTAGTCTGTGATTCCTTGAATTTCTTCTTGATGGGTGAAAATTCGGTTTCTTTGGTTGCACCCGTATTATGTGATACCGACATTTTAGAGGATTTGACGTAATTCAGCATAATTTGCTTTCTAATAAACTGAAAGTAATGAGTAGTAAGTGGACCACACAAAATTCACGTCTGCACCGCCATGAATCAGTCACGTGACTCCATTTATTTCACATTTTAAATTATTATTTATTTATTTATTTATTTATTATGTTAAGCAAAACTGTTCATTTTTTTAGCTTTCCACAATCCTCTAAACGCGGGGGAGAACTGGCAGCTGTTTTTTAAAAATAACTTTTATTGTCACGCTATTCCTACAGAACCCTATAAGAGTTTTGAGGTTCAATTACTCTTAATAAACTTGGAAAATCCAGTACTGTGTGTAGTGGTCTATCGACCTCCACAGCCTAACAATACTTTTTTTATGAATTTGCAGAGTTCATTGGGAATGTTACAACAAAGTATCAAAAGATTTTACATGTTTGTTGCCTTGGTAAACCGTTATCCATGGACATTTGCAATCTTATGGACTCTTTCAGTTTCTCTCAATGGGTGCAATGTCTGACGCATAATCAAGGTCATACCTTGGATCTGGTTTTCTCACATGGTCTTTCTATCACGAACTTGGAGATTAATGACACTGGCTTTTCTGATCATAGATCTGTGATATTCGCTATTACTTTTCCTCTCACATCTAGTGAAGTTCCTGTCCTGTCCCGATCGTCTCGTTATTTTTCTCCGACACCCTGTGAGGATTTTGCAGCTGCATACACGACTGTTGCCGAATCGTCCATTGGGGACAGTTTTCGTGACGTTCAATATAATGCGGATTAGTATTCAACCTCATTTTAAGTACCTCTTGTTGAACCTGTTAAACAACATTGCTCCTTTGAAATTTAAAGAAAGCTGTTCTAAAAAAGAAAATTTGCAAACCCTGGTTTAATGATCTCTATTCATTCACTCAGACGAGTAATGTATAAGAGCTGAGTGCAAATTTCGTGGAAGGACCGACTTCAAGGGTCGTAAATGAAATGCGTAAAGGAGTCTCTTTCTCTGTTTTTCAGGAAGGCCCGTTAATCACAGCTAAATCCAAATTACTGATATGGTCGCTAAAAACTGTCAGAAAATCCCAGGAACATCTTTTTCAACTATAGATTCTGGTTTTTTAAACGCCTGCCGTGAAACGATTTTTATCGGATGTGTCTGATTCTCTATGTGGAAACTTTCTGTCTTTCTTTGTTGATAAGAAACAAAAATTGTGCAAAAACCTCAATCTCTGCAGGCGTCACATGCCTTTTTCTGAAATAACCAGTCGCTCAGTCACCTGGAGTGTGTTTGATCATTTCTTACAAAACCTAAAGATATATTGCACATTTAAAATCCACCTCCTGTCATTATGCTTTTATTCCTTCACATTTTTAAAAGCAAATTGTAGATATCGTAGGGCCTGATCTTCTGTTTTTTATCAATATCTGTCGGAGTACTGGTATGGTCCCTGACTGTCTAAAACATGCTTCCGTCACTCCTTTTTTGAAGAAACCCAGTCCTGATGTTTCTGTGCTAAGTAATTTTAGACCGTTTTCCAATTTCCCATTTATTTCAAAAGTTTTAGAAAAGGTGGTACTCACTCAACTACAGTCTTTTTTGAGCTCAAACTCAGTATACAAAACTTTTCAGTCAGGTTATAGAAAATTACATTAGTACTGAATCTGCATTATTGAAAGTTACAAACAATATTATGCTGTCTACTAATAATAGGAATTATGTTGCTTTGGTCCTTTTAAATCTCAGTTCAGCATTTGATATGGTTGATCATAAACTTTTAATTTCTAGATTGGAAAGTTATGTAGGCATTCAGGGCATCGTTCTAAAATGGTTTCGGTCATATTTAACCAATAGGAAGTTTACTGTATGTATTGAAAAACATACTTCTTCAGTAGTACACCTCTCCTGTGGTGTTCCACAGGGATCAATCCTTGCTCCTACACTTTTCTCTTTATACATGCTACCACTGGGATCCCTGTTTTCTAAACATGGAGTATCATTTCATTTATATGCTGATGACACCCAGCTGTATCTCCCACTTTCACGTAACGATTCATGTTCTATTGAGGTTTTGCTAGCATGCCTACAGGATCTGAAATCATGGCTTTAGCAAATTTTTTTGGCCTTAAATAAGAAAAAAAACTGAAGTTGTATTGTTTGGACCAACTGACTTTTATGATCGTGGTGATCTGGATCTAGGCATTTTAAGCTCTCATGTTACTCCATGTGCAAAAAACCTTGGTGTTTTAATTGACTCAGGTCTTCGATTTGATAAACAGATTCATTCTGTCGTCAAATCATGCTTTTTCCACTTATGCCGCCTTGCAAAACCTTTCTCTCCCTCAAAATTTTCGAAATTGTTATCCATGCATTCATTACAACACGTCTTGTCTATTGTAATTCATTTTATTATGGAGCTAATAGTTCATCTATTGGGCATTTACAGTTCATTCAGAACACTGCTGCTAATCTGTTGACGGGTAGCAAAAAATTTGATTGCATTACTCCCATCTTGATGTCTCTGCGCTGGCTACCGGTTAAATTTGAGAATAAGGTTAAACATTTTTGTCTTCATTTACAAATGTTTACATGAAGCCCAGCTCAGGCTACCTTTCTGTTTGGTACTCATATAGCCCAACTAGGTCACTTAGGTCTGTGATCTTTGGTTTACTCTTTGTGTGCAGAACTAAGCAAGCATAGGCGGGACAGAGCCTTTACAGGGTTTGGACCCAAACTATGGAACAGCTTACCAATGTCTGTTGGTGGTATCATCTTTTCTATGTTTAAATCAAAGCAATTCTTATTTTTATCTATGGCATTTAATAACAACACCCCGCCCCCACTTTGGATACACAGACCACATCTCTTACGTTCATGTACCCCAGTCTACGAACAAGAGACTCAAACAAACAAAACCCTGTCACCAGACAGATTAAGCTCTGGACCCCTACAGAGCTGAGGGCATCTTGCAGGACTGTTTTTGTTTTTGACAGACTGGGATGTGTTTAAAGCTGCAGCCACTTTTGGGGAGACTCTTCTGTCAGCGTGCAGGGAGTATGTGAGCTGGGTACATTAGCACTTCTGTTGATAACATCGGTGCCCATAATACAAGTCAGGAAGTTCCCCAATCAGAAACCCTGGATAAAATGCTCAAGTATGCCACATGCTGAGTGTTAGATCTCTTACATTTATATCGAACAGCGAGACAAAGCTACAAAGTGCAGACTGAGAAAAGAAAAGCAATTACAGCAGCTAAAAAGAGACAGTACAGAGAGGAAATGCAGCTGGACAGTTTCTATTCTAATGCTGACCCCAGGCGGATGTGCCAAGGCATGCAGCACATCACAGACCTGGGACCACCATGAGCACTACTATAAAGCTCAGCTTCCAGACGAGCTACCTGATGACCTCAACACATTCTCGCCCGGCCGAGACCTCCAGTATCGACGCAGAGAGCCACACACCGCACTCAGACCACTCCAGCCTCCCCCTTCTACTGTCTCATCAGCTGCAGAATTTGCACAAAGAGCTGGGAAGAATAAGCCCCGCAAAGCAGCAGGGGCCAGACAACATCACTGGATGGGCCCTCAGGTTTGTGCTTTATGGAGCTGGCTGATGTACTCACTTCCATTTTCAACCTCTCCCACTCAGTCAGAGCATCGTCCCCACCTGCTTCAAGACCACGAACATTGTCCCCCTTCCCAAGAAGAGCCCCCTGACCTGCCTGAACGACTACAGGCCAGTAGCACTCACCCCGATCATTATGAAGTGTTTTGAGAGAGTGGTGCTGACCCACATTCAGAGCAGTATGCCGGACATATTAGACACACTGCAGTACACATATCAGGCCAACAGCTCCACCTCAGACACCATTGATGCTGCTCTACATATTTCCCTTTCTCACCTGGAAGATAAGGACACTTATATCAGGATGCTTTTTATTGATTATAGCTCCACCTTCAATACAGTCATCCCTCACAAACTCACCCAAAAACTGATTATACTTGGACTACATCCCACACTCTGTGACTGGCTCCTAGACTTCCTGACTGGCAGACCACAGTCTGTTAGGATTGGGAACAGGACCTCAGATACTGTCATAACAAACATTGGCACCCCACAAGGGTGTGTTCTCAGTCCCATCCTCTACACACTGTTCACACATGATTGTGTTGCCTCCCACAAGGACAACATCATTCCAAAGTTCGCTGATGACACTGCAGTGATAGGACGGATCACTGGCAGGGATGAAGCGGCCTACAGAAGGGAGGTGGCCAGTCTTCTGACATGGTGTGAGGACAATAATCATATACATAGTCTATGTTTCTATTTTTCACATTCTATATCCCTACACTATCCTTGCATATATAGATATACATAGTCTTATTATACATAGTCTACGATATACATAGTCTATACTCCTATTTTCATAGTCTACATTCCTACTACTGTAGCATAGTTTTTATTATTATGTTTCTTACATTGTATGTGTGTATAGTTTGTATAGTGTACAGTTTGTGTATGTGTGTATAGTTTTGCAGTCTTGGCATTCATTGTAGACAGCAAAGTAAGAATTTCATTGCTCAGGGAAACTTGTTTTCCTCACTGGGTATATGACAATAAACGCTTTGAATACTTGAATCCTTGAACAAATGAATTTTACTGTGTGCATTTTACTTTGCTGTTTTAAGTTCTCTTTTTATGTATTGTTTCTAATGTACAGCACTTTGGTCAACCTTGTGGTTTTTTTTTTATTTTTTTTATATGTGCTTTATAACTAATTAACTAACTAATTAACTAACTAACTAACTAACTGTAATACATCTGACCAGGACTTTATTCCACAAAAAGTGGGACAGGTAAAATAGCTTTCTCTCCAGACATCAGCATGGCTGAAATAACATGCTAATGTTTAATGTTTTAATTAAGACCCAATCAATTAAATTGCTGACTTTTTGAGTTTTAAGGCTTAATATTGTAAAATGTAAGACCTTTTAAGACTAAAAACTGCAAGAAAACAGACAATGCTTCAGCAAAGGTGTTTAACAAAGTTTGATAAACAACTTTGTTAAATGTTTCACTGACTATAATTAACAATATTTCACATTTAAAATATTTAAATTACTTCATGCAACAACTCAGTTTTTTACCAACAAGGTAAAATACACTACTTCATCTCAATTATCGTAGTAGCGCTTTAATCCACGTTACCAACGCTGTTAGAGATTCATCAGCTACCCTAGTAGGTCACGGTACATGCCAAGCGCAAGTACACAGGATGGATCAATGGTAAAACAAGATGTAACCCATTATATACAGTAACCTCATTGTAGACAATTAATGTGGTTGGAAATTAACTCAAAATTATACTACAATAAACCTGTAGCTTCAAAACCCTGTCTGCCATGGCCGTGGTGTCTAAATGAATCAATAATACACCTCTGCAATAGAAATCAGCAAAACACAAAAATGACTGTTAACTCCCTGGAATTTTAGTTGCCATTCTCGACAGACCATCCAAACAAAACGAGTCGATCATCGATTTTTTTCACAACACAATGGTGTAAATTATTTTAGTCTTCTCCCTTCTCACTGATTTGTTTTTCTGCACCTCTTCCACTGACCGCAGCCAGTCCCAACATGGACAAAGAAAGCTGATCCCGATTGGTCCCTTCTCGGAAGGGTCACAAAGTGCTTGATTGGTCTGCAGATAGGAAACTATAAAACCATAAAGTTGAGTTTACCTGGTGAATATGAACCCTTTTTTCCCCTAAAAAGCTTCCGACTTTAAGAAAGAAACATCATATAATGTAAAACAAGTTAATCACAGAATCTGAACTATGTGATAACTAAATTTTGACAAAAATGTCAGCTAGAACCTTATAAATCCAAGGGGACGAGATGACTTGTTTTAAAGGCATGTATGACCGTTTTAAAAGGCTGACGATGTAATCAAGGTAAAGACTATTATTTCAGTTGAGCGCATCACGAAGCGGATGGCAGCACGGACGGCGGACTTACCTTGTAGTTTGATACTACTGAAACCTTGTTCTGGTGGTGAACAGTAAACAAACAATTGCCGCCAGAGTTGATTGCACATATGGCTGTCTTTATAGTGTTTTTATTGGACTGGATTGTGTAGAGGTGTGTGGATGGCAAAGGACTTGCTTCACACAGCACTGCGCAGTTGGTGCTTTTGGTAGCCATACTGGGCAGTTTGTGCAGGAATGACATGAATGTCCATAGCAGAGGCGTCGCATCACACTCCGATGATGGATTTTCTACCATCAGCATAAAGTTATACACACAGGCTGTATATATTGGATGAGCAAAACAGTGTATTGAGCACTCCTCAGTACACAGTTCTAGTATATTTAACATAGTTATTAAATTAATGTACAGTAAGGGGTTTTATATTGAATGCTCATCAAAGAAGCTTTGGTTTTGAGAAGTTTGTGAGGAAGTTTGTGTTTATATGGGGTCATCAAACTACCACCAAATACAGACATGATCGCTTGTTGTAACAGAGGAACTGTTCACCTGATGACGTCTCAGCACCAACTTCAGATTGCTGAGTTTCCCACACATTCAGAATATACTTTGTTAGTCCTTTTAAGTTGTAAAGAATAATCTGCAGTGATATTTTTGCAAAGTAGGTTTTTATTCAAAGTTGTTTTGTTTGTTTATTCATTCATTAATTTTAATTACAAGGAATTGGACACAGTAATAACAATATAATACAAAGGTTTTAGAGGGGGGACTGCTATAATATGGGTCCAAGTTTTTATTATTTTTTTTTTTTCTCCCTGAGTTACAGTAGTTTGAAAAATGCAGACGGCAATTGTTGTGTATTCTCATAATTTTAATTAACACTCCAATGAGAAGCATGGGACATCCAGTTGTTTAGGATGGCATTTTTTGACAAACAACAACAAAAAAAAAACCAAAAAAAAACAAAAAAAAAAAACAATGTTGTTCACTTTTTTACGTTTTTTGACACTCAAATCAAGCATTTGTATCTATATATATGCATGCATTTGGAATCTGGAACCAGCTAGCTTATATCGTAATAAGGCTACTGAGCGATATTCTTGCTGTCACACCCATAATTACATGATGTTCAACACGAGTAACAGGCCATAGTAAATGGCAGGTTACAATACTAAGAAATGGTCAGAATAAAGCTGACGCCCCAAGTGATACAAACTAGGACAGAAACCCCAGTTGCAGGAGAGCATATCATATTCTCAGGGCCATCTCGTCTTGGTAACAGTTTATACTCAAGTTAAAATGAAGGGAAATATATTAAAAACCAAAACACAAAGAGAAAGATCTGTGACACAGTAAAGGCAGGAACACTGAGTCTATGTGGCAATCGGCCAAACCATTTCATAACATTGCTGCCTGGAATTGTAGCCTTAAGGCCATTAACACCACTGTGTTTTCCCTAGAACACAGGAGATACAGAGGACAAACGCTGATACCCAAATGCTGTGGTGGTGAAGTTTGCAGGAACAACCAGTCGACTGTCCAGCAACAGTAAGTGGACTTCAAAGAAGCTCCATGATATGAGCAGCATGAAAACTTAGATTTGAATTTCTGATTCTTTTGGGTAAAAAATAGATCTTTGTGGGTATGGCCTTCATAAAGCGTCCACGACTGCAGTTTGACCAAGTAAAAAACAGAGGAACGGTGATTAGCAACACTCTAAATCCACTGGTGAAACAGGCCTCTGCTGAATAGTTGAAGCACATAATCTGCCAGTGTAGGTGGACCTTGATTTCTACAAGTACAAATGAAATGAATAGCACATCAAGTTGTTTATAACACACATACCAATTGAACACTATTAATTATTGCATATGTTGCTCCCTAAATATAGTCTGTAAACACATCATAGGCAAATCCAAAAAACACTAAATCAGAGGTCACCTTTATGCATCCACATGTCGGTGCAGGTACGGCATATTTGATCTGAAGCGCGCCTTTAGCCTTTGGGTTAAATCTCTCTGTTTCTCTGTTTCTCCAGTTGATCATCGCAATATGAACTGCCAATAAAAAATTAAAAAAATTTAAAAATCTTAAATATAATATATAGATCTATATTATATATAGTTTTGTTCTTTTTTCTTCTATTATAGATTCATTGGAGAGACAACATTCATGAAATCTGTACCTGATAAAGCTCAGCACGGTGACTGTAAGTGCAGCTATCACCATTTCCTTTCACAAAGGGAGATCCTACACACAGATCTGCGGAGCCACTGGTAACCCCCAAACTTGCAACGCATAGTGCATCTTGTTTACACACACAGATCAAAGGAAGGTATGGTCAGGTCAATCTAGTCTGCCTGGGGAAGGGGACGGGAGAGCTCATTGAGGCCCAGATAGTTAAACACCATGGTAAAAACACAGTGGAGCATTGACAGATTAGAACTCAAATGTTCAGGACAGTTAGCTTGGCATAAACCAGGCCCCAGTTCACCATGCACAATTTTATCTGTGATATCCACCCTGGTCCCGTGGCAGCCAAGAAAAATGTGTGAACTTTGAAGCACACACAGTTCATTCCTCTTTTGTAATCCTTTGACATCATGTAACATTTGTCCAGACCACTCTCTGAAAATCTATTTTTCAGATATAAAAAGCAGTAACTGTTCATATATTTTAAAAAGCAGGTGATAACATATGGCTAGTAAATATAAACAAGTTGTTGAAGACTGATTGAAAGCCTAGACATACAAAGAAAGGGGGAAACAAAAGGTTTTTAAGATCCTGTGTACATTTCATTTCAAGCTTTTTAAGCGTTGCATTGCGTTTGCAATCAGTTGTTGACATTTCACACTTTTAATATCAGTTACTCTAACAATCCATGTTAAAAGGCTTACCTTATGTGAGCCCAGAATGGTCTGGTTGGAGCTCCAGTTTGTGCTGTGTACCCAGACCTGCCCATTATAAGGACTTCACAAAGGCAGAAATACGTGGGCACCTTGAAAAAAACACACGCACTCTGATCGCTTTAAGTTTCACACAGAAACGATCAACCATGTGTGTAGAATGACATTTCTCTACTCTACAAGTAGCTGAGAAACAGGACACACAGAAATATCAATAGGACTCACTGAGGTCCAAAATCAAATGCACGTGGATTATTCAGTCATAGTACAATGGAATTACACACTCAACTTTCTTAATAACATTTAAATGTTAAAACATCTGAAAAGTACATGAGTAAATTAAATGAACTTGAAACAAATCGACTACCCAGCAACCTTGACAGTGCTAAAAGACAATGCCTTGTAGTAAATGTCAAGGCTTTGGCTAACGTTAGCAGCTCTATCCTCTGAATGCATAATTTGTTCATTTTTGTCCATCAGCATCTCTTAGGCTAAAGTGATTCTACAGCAAAGGTTCAGTTCTCTTGTCCAGCAGAGGCAAGTAGAACCCACAGATGGCTCCTCTTCATCTCAGAGGCTGTGCTGGGTTGTAGAGTTCCTGTTCAGGGTAGTGTCCCCAGCTTTATACACTCCTTAAGTGACACCAGGAGGAAGGTACTGATGTGAAAACCAGGCCAAATTCTCAGAGGTAAACGATTACTTTCACCAACAACTATTTCAATGAGATTTGGTTTAACTGAAAGCAGTACAATAACTACTGAAAAAATATATATAAATTTACGTTGCATTTTTCAGTATGGGCACTGTTATGTTGCTGTAATTTTGACATAAATCTAACAATTGATTACATTAGGAACTATTATTCAAAAATATAAATGGGCCCCCCAAAATTATTTAACAACAAAATAATTTAACAATTTTAAGAAGTTAAGGAGTCTTTAATTACCGCTACAGTGGTACATTTCAATCACAACCCAGTGAAAATACCTGGTAAGGAAACAGAGTACCATCCAGTCAGCTAAGTGGGTTGAATTGGTTTATACTCAAGGGTTGAAGTTGACAAACACCAACATTATGGATGAATGGAGGAATGAATGAAATTAATGAATGAATGATTAACTTAATACATATTATTATTTTTTTTCCCAATAACTATATGAATTAATTAATGGATATATATAGATGGACGGGGTCGTAAAAATCATAATAACGATATTTAGACGTCTTTTAATTTTCTTATTTTAATTAAAATAATAAAATTTAATGTGTGCGTTTTAATAACATTTTAATTTTAATAATGAACTACAAGATGAGTATATAGGCTTATGCATTTATTTATTTATGAAGGAGAGACAGATGAACACGAGGTGCAGTGGGAGGCCACTAAAAACAACAAAATTTGCTTAGGGGTGGGGTTAAAAAAAATAGACTTCTCAATTTTAATAGATTCCTGGTTTTTATGAACTTGGCCGAGTCTCTAAATCTCAATGCGATTCTGTTTTCAGTTGACGAATAGAACCTACATATAGTGGGCCTCCCATCCAATAAATGCGCAATAGGACTAAGCTTTGTGCATTGTTACTTTTGATATGAAAGTCTCATTACTTCAAATTCTGTTCATTTTTATTAGGAAATTCAAGCAATAATATACCACTTTGGCACTCTTTAAGTGTAGTGTGATTAGATCAGTGTAGGACACCTCAGATCAAAGCTGAAGCAGCAGAGCACTTGAGCGTCTTGGTTACGTATGAACCCTGCGTTCCCCTGAGAAGGAGAGGGAATGGAGACGTCCACATCTGTGACGCTGATGAATTGGGATCTACGGCTTTGAGAGCCCAAACTATTTCGATGTCGTAAACTAAACGAGCCAATGCACATTGGCATCGCGAGGATTGCATTCACCTACAGCTGATCTGGCCGTGAAGAGCATAAAAAGGCAAGCAGGTGCAAGCGCGCCACAAGGTTTTTCGTTGAGGAGAGCCCGAGCTGGTGACCCAGCCGGATTCAAGCGGTGGTTACAGCAAGCCCGTGTGACGACAGGACATGACGATCTCCGTTCCTTCCTTCAGAGAGACGAGGGTTAAATCGTAACCAAGACGTTCCCTTTCAGTCGGTCACGCTCTCGTTAGTTAGTTACGTTAGTGTCCGAGAAGTGGGATCACTACCAAAGCGTCATGGGTGCTGCCCCTTCTCAGTGTCCAGTGTGAGCCGCCCGCGCCTCTTTTTTGGTGTAGGCAGGGGAGGCTTTCGCAATCAAAATGACCAGTCACATTGTCATAGCACTAACCACTCAGTGAGATTGGATAACACTGGGCGAACATTGGTCCACTTGGAACAGGAATGTTTATTACGGAAGCCCTGTCCTTCCCGAAGGAGGTTTCACGGTAGTTACTTACACTATATGAACATCTGTGTAGAGTGGCATATGAAAAGAATAGAGGAGTGATTGTAAAACCTTTTGCACCAAGTCTGCGGGAGAAAGCCACAGGCTCTGAGGCTAATGTACCAGTGGACTTTATACATATGTGACCCTGGACCACAAAACCAGTCTTAAGAAGTCACTTGGGTATATTTGTAGCAATAGCTTATAAAATACATTGTATGGGTCAAAATCATAAGATTTTCTTTTATGCCAAAAATCTGATTTTTAGATTTAGATTTAGATTTTTTTGCACCCTCAGATTCCAGATTTTCAAAGTGGTATAGTTGTATCTCGGCCAATATTCTCACATCCTAACAAACCATACATCAATGGAAAGCTTATTTATTCAGCTTTCAGATTATGTATTAATCTCAATTACGAAAAAATTGACACTTAAGACCAGTTTTGTGGTCCGAGGGTCACATATGGGATCCACCGCAGGTCTATATATGGAACTCAGCCCTCTACCGAATCTTAAGGATTCATCAAGTGAAGGGCCTGGCGCCGGACATACCACCACGTCTGGCTGCCAAGGGGATGGAGGAGTCGACAGGGTCTACAGTACAGACACTCTGGATTAGTATTTTAGAAAAGCCGACACTAAACCAGGGGCCTCTCAGTGCCTCTATCCATTTGAGGTGAGAACTAGTGTTGTGCAAGTTACTTCCAAACTGTAATACATTATAGAATACTTGTTACTGTTATTTAAAAGTAATTCCCTTGCCTTACAATATTAGTGTCTCAAAATTGTAATGCGTTACATGACTCCTGTATTACTTTGAGTTAATTTCACTAAAATAACTACAGAAGTAGAACGTAAAGGGTTAGTCCACCCAAAAATGAAAACTGGCTTGTGTTTTACTCATCTCAGGTGTATATAACTTTCTTCTTTCAGGCGAATCCAGTCGAAACGATTAAAAAAATTGTCCTGGCTATTCCAAGCTCTATCATTGCTGTTGAAGTTGAACAGAATGTACTGCAGAGCATTTTACATCCAGAATAGGGGTGATATGGTGTAGCATAATGACTGTGGGGTATCTAGGCTACTAACAATATATTGACTATTGACGGACCCTCTTAACAGGAAATAGAACTTACTTGAGGCATTTTTGATTCTCGGGGTCCTGCTTGTTTTTTTCTTTCTTTTCTTTTTTTTCTTTGAACAATTACATTTTGGGCTAAAAATTGTTGTAATGCAAGCATTACTCGAACATGTATACCAGTAAAATATTTCTGAAAAATGATTAAGTAATGCCTTACACTACTGCGTTGCAGCAAAAAGTAATATGTTACTGTGTAATGCATTACTTTTGTAATGCGTTACTCCCAACACTGGTGAGAACACAGGATAATACCAGCTCCACACATGTGCTATAGAATATAGTGAATGTGTTGGGCTCTGCCCAGCCCGCAGGGCTCTACAAATATCTGTCAGCAAGGCACCACGTTGGCCAAGCCCAGGAGTATACAACACTTCTAGTAGAGTGAGATTGCAGCCTGAGTGGGCAGGGCACACCCTGTGCCTGATAAAGCCAAGGTGATGGCATCCACAATCCAGTGGACCATCCTCTGCTTAGAGATGGCTCCTTCCCCTTCTGGCGGCCTCCATAACAGACAAAGAGCTGGTCTGAGGTCCTAAAGCTTTATGTCCAGGTCTATGCAGCATCTCAAGTCTCGGACAGGACAGAGCAAAGCTAGGGTTGGGACTGCCTCCTCCAGGGGCAGGGCTTGCAGGCTCACCACCTGATCCCTGAAGGGAGTAGTGGGAAACCATGGGCACATAGCCAGGCCGGGGCCTCAGGTTTATGGCCCAAACTCTAGGCACAAATCGTCCCTACCAACTTCCCCTTCCACTAGGTCATTGTTAACAGCAATCTCAGTGACATAGATTTTGTGACATTTAAGGGTGGAGGGAGACAGCCTTTGCTCCAACCCTTGCTGCAAAAAGGAAAGCACGACCCTGATAGGGGCATCTCTGGGGTCTTCTTGACAGAAGAACACAATTCGATGAACAGGTTCCACTTCAAGGCGTAAGCGTATCTCATAGACAGTGCTCTCGCCGAAGTGATGGTGTTAACTACCTCTTTGGGTAAGTCACCAAGAACCTCGAGTCCTGTCCAGGGGACCAGACATGAAGTTTCCAGAGAGTCTGGACGCAGGTGCCACAGGGTGCCCCATCTCTGAGTAAGTAGATCCTTCCTCAAAGGAATCTGCCATGGAGGGGCTGTCATAAGGAGCATTAGTTCCAGGAACCAGGTCCAAGTGGGCCAATACAGAGCCATAGCATGTAAAGCAGAAGCAGCTTCTCCCACAGAAGCCATATAAGAACCACCCCGTCAGACCAGACAAATGCCTACATGCCCAGGAGGGAGCAACGAGGTTTCCCACTCCAGGAGGAGGCGGTCTTAGGACAAAAACTGCATCTCTACCGAGCGCTCCACCTGGGGATCACCGTTTTGCCCCCTCGCTGCACCACCGTCGAGGGGTGGTGAGGGAGGAGGAACCAGCAGGCTGGTTTCTGACAATATAAGGTGCCGTTCACGACCTGGTGAGCTTCTCATGCACCTCCGGGAAGAAAGGCACCAAGGCGGGGTGATGAGAACCAGCACGAGCCACCCCAAGAAACCAATCATCCAACGTCGAGGGGCTTGGGACGCGGTGGAGGTTTTCCACTCAAGCCGTACCCTCTCGCCGACCCGGAAAAGCATAGCTGACATCTCTGGATCTGATTCAGGGAATTGCCACCATCCCAGAGGGGCGGCGGCGCAGTTGAATCTTCCTCTCCAGAGAGAGCGGCTTTCCTCGGATGCAGTGCCACCACTGTACCCCTCAAACCACCTTACTACAGCCAGAAGTAGACCTGCGTCTGGGAAGCCGCCAGGCTGAGCACTAGATTGTGGAAAAGGTAATGGGAGCCTGGTCCGCAGCACTGAGATGGTCATCTTCCTGCAATGGGAACATGAGTCATCCTTGAATGCCACCTCAGCATGTTTATTTCCCAGACATGTGAGGCAGCGATCTCGACCATCACCCGGCAACAGGTAATGACCGCATCCTGAAAGCGCACGATGAAACAGCATCTTTAAAAAAGACAATCCGTCATCTTTACAAAGGCACACTCGTGTAAGCTCTTTTAGAGAAATTGCTCTTTCAGGGAAATGTTCTTTTATGTGCTGAGGTGCACAGGGGAGATGGCCGCTTACAGCATGACATGGAGTAGTGCAGCCTGAAGTGCGCCAACCCACTCGACACAGGAACGACCACTGCTGAAGCACCATCCACCAACGCAGAGAAAGCTTCCAAGGGTGCGTTGAACTCATAGTTCACTGAAGACACTGGTTGTAGCAGAACAATGTTGTTGCTCGGCTCTGAAGCTTAAAAAGCTGGTATGCATTGCATTTTTGTGTGTGTGTGTGTGTGTGTGTGTCTATATATATAGATATATATATATATATATATATATATATATATATATATATATACACACACACACATCATTTATATTATAAGAACTGAGGTAACCCCTGCTTCTCAATAAATCTCAACGCCAATGGAAATATTTTCTAAACATACTTTTTTGTAAAAAAAAAAATTCTTTACTAGTGGATAAGATTTTTTATTTTGACAGCTTTCCTGTGGAGTCATTCTGTCTATGCTTCTGTACAAATTTGACACAGTCTATATAAACGTAGTAGAAATAACAGAGCTGAGACGAAGTAAAGACGACAGCAAAGATGACAATAAAGATGACAGAAAGGATGACATTAAAGACGCACAGAACAAGGCTACAGTAAATACAACATAAATGATGACAGTAAAGATGACATAAAGGACTAATAAGAATTAGATGACAGAACAAAATGACAATAAGGATGACAGCAAAATGACAGATTAAGACTACGCCAACAGACAACATACACATCAACATTTACTGATTTTACCTTAGAAGTACACAAATGACTGTAGACAAAAACAAATGTATAGTACAAAGCAGTCAACTCATTTTTGGCACAATTGTGACCCCATAATACTGGAGCCGCGACTCTCCACTAACTGGACAGGGGATGGGACAGGAGGAAGCTGACAGGACAACAGATGTTATCTTGACAGGGGCTACTCACCCAAAAAGTTGTATAATTTGAAATATCCCTGATGTCTCTTGCCATTTTAATTATAAATTGGTCATAATTCTCTCTCTCTCTCCCTCTCTCTCTCTCTCTCTAGGCCAAAGGATGTGCATGCTTTTTGTTTGTTGTTCCCTTGCCAAAGTCCATATGGCAAGGTACCCACCAGTCCTGAATTTGCCATTATGGCTGGTGTTATACCTTCTATTTTTTTTTTTTTTTTTTTTTTTAATGGCCTTGTGATATTTAGGTCTTCCATTTGAATGAAGGCATGCAAGAGGTTTATATTTGATATACATTTTTATTTGTAAAGTTCTGTGTAGTAAGGGTTAAGAGCATTTCCTGTGTTAAGCAAGCACAATGAATTGAGAGAAGCTGGCATGGCATTCTTTTTGGCAGTTAAAACATTTGCAGTGTCAATGTCATAATCCACTGACCTAAAGTTGTCATAACTTCAACATACAAACATGCCAACTCACATATTCTCATATCCACTCATACAGGTCTGAAAAAGCCTTAAAGACTTCTGCAGTGATGAAACAGAAGAGAGAGGATGATGAAATTTTGTCTTACTTTATTTTCCACTAAAGGGAGAGATAATATATGTTGCATTTCTTGGATGACTGAAAATTGTTCAGGTCTTTTTTTATTTTTCTATTTATTTATTTATTTATTTATTGTTATTATTATTTATTCAGCTATGTGTTATGTTTATGCTGCTTCCTTTTTATATACGAAGGTTAATGTGGTGTTTGTCCTAGGATATTTTATTTATTGATTGATTTATTTATTTTTTTGTATGTGTTTTGCACCTGGTCTTAGTAGGACAACATAACATTTTGGAATGAAAATACAGATCAGGAAACTATAACTGGAAGCTAAAATTGGCTAAAAATATCTCCACTGCTACTGTAAACTTCCCAGGTTTGCTTAGGTAAGATGGGATAAAGGCAATCCAGACAGCACAGAATATGAGCATGCTGAATGTGACTCCCCATTGGCTTCATTAAAGTTATCCAGGCAGCTTCCGAGCTGAAAAGCCAGAATTAAGCACAAGACAGCCAGTAAGCCAATGTAACAAAGCACAGCTCAGAAACTGACAGCTAAGTGTAATCTGCATTCAAAGATTATATTTTCTCTGTAATACCTCATGTTCATTTATGGTGAAGGTGGGGGATTGTTAACTAAAGGAAACAGATGAGGACCTGTACAAGCATACTGCCAACAAGACTGATTCTTTGTTTAAGAGGCCCAAACCATTTCATGACATTTCTTCCCGGAAGTGTAGCTTTGAAAGCCATTAACACCACTATGGTTTCCCCCAAATCACAAGAGATACAGAGGGGCAAAATTGATCCCAAATTTTTGTGTGATGCTACATACAGGAGCCACTCAGTGGGCCAACCCGATGAAAGTAAGTGAACAGAGGAAACACAGGAGTCAATGAGACGAGCAGCAGAAATCTCAGCTCTGAGTTGTTGGCTTTACTATTGGTATGTCTTTGTAGTGAAAAAAAAATACTACAAATATGAACAGTTAGAAATGCCCCAATTAAGTAACCCAAATATCATCAAAATGATACCCATGATTTTGGTGAATGACAGGAATTCCACTGTCTTTATGACACACTCATCACCTCTGCTATTGGACCAGAATCCAAGGGGCACTTCACACAATCAGATGAATCTGGTGTGGGAGAAAAATGGAACTGCAATAGTAATGAGACGAGATATTTCAATTAAGCCTCTCTTCTAGCTGATCATATACTACTAACTAATCATTTACCACTCCTTTAAGAAAATAGACATAAGTGTTTTAAATGAGTTTATATGATCATTTAGATCATTTATTTTTTGTAAAACTTTTTCCATTTGATCCTCTTTTAATGAACTGCAAGTGTTAAAGAGCAATTAAACAAGCATTACCTGTTGTGTTACTTATCCTGGAGGGCATGGGATACAGTCAAAACAGCAGATGGGCCTTCCGTTCTGCACCACTTTCCTAGTCCCTAGGGGACAGCTCTCACTGCACACAGAGACAGGCACCTGCCACACACCAGGGGAAATCTACTTGAACAACAATAGAAAAAATAATATGCTGTGTGACATGTTTGCACATGTTTACACATGTTTGTCTGTGCCGTTATGTTATGAGCTGCATCACATGTGCACTTGGGGGTTTTGTTTTGATTGGTGAGTTCATTTGAAAAGAGACTCTTATAGTCATAGGCCTCCTCCCCCAGATGATGTTGATATTGTTCATAGTAAACTGTTGCACACAATGCTGGGTTGCATCATAGCAGTCAATTGTGATTTCTTCCATTGTGCCTTTGTGACCTTTTGTAAGTTTACCAGTCCATATACCATAGGGAGTCACCTTTGCTATTGAAAAACCGTGTCTCTCCCCCAGTCTGCATAAATTGAAAATCAGAAATGGCAAAACATTTTTTTTTTAATTGATAACACCATATGGTGACTATATTAATTAAAAATGTTTTAACTCTTTCCCACCAGCATTATTATTATTTTTTAAGTTACCAGCCACCGCCAGCTGATTTTTGATGATTTTCACTTAGATTTGATGGCCTTCCTCGGTATATTTTTGCTGTATGAATATTTGAATATGCAGTACACCAAAGTAAAGATCAAAGCCTCTACTTTTAAATGAAACAATCAGTTTTATTCTAGCTAAAAACATTCTTTTTTTTTTTATCAACACTTGAATATAGGTAGGTTTTCATAAAGGTAGGTTTTTCTCAGCAAAAAGGAGAGAAAATCACATTCATATATATATATATATATATATATATATATATATATATATATATATATATATATATATATATATATAAACTACATCTGGACTTATCTGGATAATATTCAGTATGATTATCAAAGCATAAATCCAGTAAATCACTTCCATCAACACAGCCATTTACCACTTCCTAGATCATCATTTTACTCCATAACACAGTTTTCATTTATATGTTGTCTATTACTGATGATCACATTATATATCATATGTATCTGTTTACATAAGAGATCTCTAGTTTTTCTATCCTGTTCACATGTTTTTTGTTCGGGAGGTTTAGTACTCATTCAGAAGATGTGTAAATAAGCCGCAGTGAGTGCATAACACAGTGAAAACACGAAAAGCTGTAGAAACTTGTCTATGGCAGGGAAGTGTGGTCTTCTAAATGACGGGATAACTTCGTCAATGGCGGGGAAAGAGTTAATAATAAATTGATTAATCTTTTGTTTGAATCCTTCAGTTTACTTGGATGTTTACATATATTTAAAGTTAGATATTTAGATTTCCTATTTAGAAGATATTTTACCTGCCAGGGTTGTATTGTAGATGGTTGGGCACAGGTGGCGTTAGCAAATGGGCCTTTTTGTTGCTTACATGACAGTTGATTATCCAGTGCATTAGCAGTTGCATATACAGCCTTGTAGACATTATTGGCATATCTTAGATCAAACACATCAGTAACAGGATGTTTGACATATGTTAAGTGCTCTGAGCCATTGCATGACCTTTGTGTTGCATTTGGACTCAGTGAGCACTGCAAAAAACGATTTTCCCAGAATTCTTTGAAAAACATACTTTTAAGAAACTGAGAGGGGGTGACATCTTGTAGTCCAGGTATTTGAGCATTGCGGACAGTGAATCCTATAGATCCAGTTAGCAAATTGTGGCCTTGGCTATCTACAAAATAGTCATCTGTAGTCCAGGCATCACTTCCGGTCCACTGCAGTCCTGTAATATTTTACCTGTATAAGCTCATCCACGAGTAACTTAATCTCTTTGTGTGATATGAAAGCCATTTTTATCTTAGATGTGAAGGTTCTGATAATGTCTACCTTATTTGTTAATGGTGTTTTTTGATCCTGTGCTTTCTAAAACCTTCTGAATATTCAATACAGCCTCCCCAGACAGCAACAAGTGTTGACCCAGATCAGGCCCACATCTGGCCTGCATGGATTTCACACGGGCCAGATGTTTTGCCCCGGATCTGGGCCAACACTATGTTGCTGTCTGTGCCTCCTCCCTCTTGTGCAGCCTTAATGAATGTGGCAATGCCATTTTTACCATAATCATTGTCATTGCCCACCCATGTCCAACCTAAATGTTTTTTATCAGCTGGGCCAGTGCTCTGCTTTGATACTAATCACTTGGAATAGATTCTAAAAGAAAAGAAGGAAACTCTTCTATATACCTGCTTAGGCAAGCACATGTACCAAAATGACTGATCTGTGTAATCCCTATAAAATGCAAATGTAAGCAACTAGCATGAATGAGACAGATAGAAAACTAAATCTTTTTTTTAGTACCTGCTTTTTTTTTTTTTCTTTTCCCATGTGAACAGACCATTAGTTGCTAGTAAGCGAGACAAAGTTTTTAAAAAAATTTTATCTGTATAATATATGACTTTACTTTTGCAATGTAACATATAAACTAATACAAAAACTATTGGCCCAAGATTTTGGGAATATTTATTCCAATTTTTATTTTTTTATTTTTAATTTTTTTAACAGAGACAGTCCAGTAACATATATATATATATTGGTTTTGGAAACATTCCTCAGAGATTTTACATTCCATATTGATAGCATGATGTGCATCATGCAGATTTAATGACTGCGCATCCATGATCGCGGATCTCCCGTTCATCACATCCCAAAGCAATTTAGAGGTAAAAAGTGTACTCATTGCTCTATTGTTCAAAGAAACCAGTCTGAGATGATTTTGAGCTTTGTGACATGGTGCATTATCCTGCTGGAAGTAGCCATCCAGAAGATGGGTAGGTACTGTAGTCATATAGGGGATGGACATGGTCAACAACAATACTTATGGATAGGTGAGGCTGTGGCATTTCCCAAACAATGCTCAATAGGTACTAAAGGGCCCAAAGTATGCCAAGAAAGTATCCCCCACACCATTACACCACCACCACCAACCTGAACCGTTGAGACAAAGCAGGATGGATCATGCTACATGTTCTTCTTTACATGGAATTCTGACCCTTTCATTTGAATGTGCCAGCAAAGCGGAACTCATCAGACCAGGCTAGCATTTTTCCAATCTTCTCGCGTGGTGAGGAAGCTGTCTCTTGTAAATTTCGCCTCCGTTTCATCGTTCTTAGCGGCTGGGGCGGCACCTGCGGTGCTTCTGCTGCTGTAGCCCATCTAACCCCAGGGGTTTGATGTATTTATGCGTTCGCGAGAGATGGTTTTCTGCATTTATTAATTTGATGATTCCCGCTGGTGTTCTCGTACCTTTCCATTTTTAAAACCAATTGCGTTACTCCTCTGACCCTGAATCAACCTGAATCAAACTGTGGAATGTGACCAGGTATTCTAAGCCAGCGGTTGGAGTGGATCACTGAATGACCTATTCTGCCGTGCGATACAAAAGGATTTGGGTGCTAAATAATGAGTTATTATTGATATTTTTTGGGACATTAAGACATCCTTTATGTTTTTGATATGCTTGATTAATTTATTGTTTTTTCCAAAAAAAAATAATAAATAATGGGTCGTTTTAACCGTAACTTTGAAGGAAAAAAAAAAAAAAAACGGAAGAAGAAGAAGGAAAGGAAAGAAGAAGCCAAGGCCGAACACTGTAATTAAACCAGTTCCACTTTTCCCTTTGTTTGGAAAGATAAATGAGTAACGGCGTTACTGTCTTTGTTAGCTGTGCATCAAAAGAAGTTACTGGTTCTTGCCTTTTTTTTTTTACTGTCAATTAAAGTCTGCCGCATTTTTAATTCCGTGTAGGGACAAATGAATTAGATGGAGCTGTGATGTACCAAACAGCTCCAAATAACAAAGCTTGTAAGACTATCTTGCACAAGCAATAGTAACGTGATAACCTTTACAGATTTTTTTTTTAAAAATGTAGATTATTCGAGCAGGCTGTGACTTAGTTGGACGCAGGGCTCGAATGCCGGTGACAAAGAAGCGACGGTCATTTGCAGAACGCAATTCGTCTGGAGGGACATAGTCTGAAAGTAATGAATTTTAGTTAAAAGGGTTGCAGAGCTCTGGGCTTATTTGTAGGCAGACATTAATGCCTTGAATTTATGAGAGAGCTATAGTAGCCAGTGCAAATTGATGAAACCGCGTGTGACGCACATTCTTTTCGGATCATTAACAAGTTATCTTGCTGCCGCGTTTATTCTAAAGGTTTGATAGAATGTTTTCAACGCATATTTTAGATTTGATTAAATCGGTTTATACGTTGAAAAAGGTGATAAAATCATGGATAAGTAGTTGAATACAGTATATTGGGCTTCATTGCATTGGCTTTGTTTGTTAACATAAGGGATAGATTAGGAAACTAAACTCTTTAAGATACAGTGTTTTTTTTTTTTTTTTAAGTTGACAGTATTATATTATTATTATTATTCTTATTATTATATTATTATTTACCATCAGATGTGTCTTGTGTTTTGTTATGGACATAAGTAAAAATGTAACATTTCGGAGCAAATATGCAAAACCAGCCCAACACAAATGAAGCTAAATAGCAAATATATCAACAGCTACAGTAAATTTTCCAGGAGAAATAAAAAGTGGGATACATGTGATCCACACCCGCCAACAGAATATGAGCATACTGAATGTGATGAATTTTGCTTCATTGAAGTTATCAGGCAATTTACGAGCAAGAAAAGCCAGAATGAAGCACAAGACAGCCAACAGGCCGATATATCCCAGCACAGCCCAGAAACCAAATTCTGAACCTAACTTACATTCTAGAATTATTCTTTCTTGGTAATAATCCATGTTCATATATGGGGAGGGAGGGGATAATGTTAACCAAAGCACACAAATTAGAACCTGTAATACAGTGAAAGTAATGACACTAAGTCTTTGCTGCAACAGCCCAAACCATTTCATGACATTACTTCCTGGAAGTGTAGCCCTGAGGCTACATTAACACAACAATGGTTTTCCACAAAGCACAGGAATGCAGGGTGAAAGTGATCCCAAATGCTGTGTGGCCGCATGAGACCACTCAGTGGGCCGACAGGTAAAGTAGTGAACGAGAAGGCTTGGAAAGATGGTGAGGAGAAACAGCAGGCCTCAGCTCTGAGTTGTTTAACATTTTTCCAATCTTCTGTTGTCCTGTGTGCAGTGAGAGCTGTCTCTTGTGCAAATTGTAGCCTCCGTTTCATGTTCTTAGCTGACAGGAGCGGCACCTGGTGTGGTCTTCTGCTGCTGTAGCCCATCTGCTTCAGGGTTTGATGTGTTGTGCGTTCAGAGATGGTTTTCTGCATTCCTTGGTTGTAACGAGTGGTTATTTTAGTTACTGTTGCCTTTCTATCATTTTTAACCAGTCTGCACATTCTCCTCTGACCTGAATCGACCTGAATCAAACTGTGGAATCGGCCAGTTATTCTAGCAAACCCAATGGTTGGAGTGGATCCTGAATGACCTATTCTGCCGTGCAAATGCAAAAGTTTGATTTTTGTCACAAATGAGTTATTGATATTTTTGGGACATTCAAGACATCCTTTATCGGGCGCATAATTATCTTGAGTCAATTTCATTGTTTTTCCAAAAAAAATAAAATAATGGGTCGTCTTAACCGTAACTTTGAAAAAAAAAAAAAACGGAGAAGCCAAGGCAGAACACTGTATAAAACCAGTTACCACTCTTTCACTTTGTTTGGAACGTTCAAATTGAGTAACGGCGTTCTGTCTTTGTTTAGCTGTGCATCAAAATGAAGTTACGGTGTTCTGCCTTTTTTTTTTACTGTCCATTAAAGTCTGCCGCATTTTAATTAAGATGTAGACAAATGAATTAGATGGATCGTGATCTACCAAACAGCTCCAATATAACAAAGCATTGTAAAGACTATATCTTGCCAGCAATACGTCGTGAATAACCTTTAAAGATTTTTTTTTTTTAAATGTAGATTATTCACCAGGCTGTGACTTAGTTGGACGCATGTGGACTCGAATGCCGGTGACACAATAAAGCGACGTTCATTTGCAGAACACAATCTTCTAGAGGGCACATAAGTCTGAAGTAATGAATTTAGTTAAAGGGGTGCAGAGCTCATGGGCTTATTTGTAGGCAGACATTAATGCCTTGAATTTTATTAAAAGCAGCTATATGTAGCCAGTGCAAATTGATAAACCGAGGTGTGACGCACATTCTTTTCGGCTCATTAACAATTAATCTTGCTGCCGCGTTTAATTCTAAAGGTTTGATAGAACTGTTTCAAAGCATATTTTAGATTTGATTAAATCGGTTTATACTGTTGAAAGGGGTTCATAAAAACATGGATAATTAGTTGAATATACAGTATATTGGCTTCGTGCATTGGCTTTGTTTGTCACATAAGGGATATATTAAGAAACTAAACTCTTTAAGATGACAGTGTTTTTTTTTTTTTAAGTTGACAGTATTATTATTATTATTATTATTATTAGTAGTATTATTATTATTATTATTTACCATCATGTGTTTCTTTGTGTTTTGTTCTGGCCTAGGTAAAATAATGTATTTAAGACAAATATGCAAACAGCAAACCAAAACTTGAAGCTAAAATAGCAAATATCTCAACAGCAACAGTAAATTTCGGAGGAACTAGCAAGCTGGGATAATGTGATCCACACCGCACAGAATATGAGCATACTGAATGTGATGAATTTTGCTTCATTGTTGAAGTTATCAGGCAATTCTGAGCAAGAAAACCAGAATGAAGCTAAGACCCAGCCAACAGGCCGATATATCCCAACACAGCCCAGAAACCAAATTCTGAACTAACACATTCTAGAATTATTCTTTCTTGGTAATAATCATGTTCATATATGGGGAAGGGAGGGATAATGTTAACCAAAGCACACAAAATTAAGAACCTGTAATACAGTAGAAGTAATGACATAAGTCTTTGCTGCAACTTAGCCAAAACCATTCATGACATTACTTCCTGGAAGTGTAGCCCTAAAGGCCATTAACACAACAATGGTTTTCCCCAAAACACAGGAGATACAAGGACAAAAAGTGATCCCAAATGCTGTGTGGCCGCAACATACAGGACCCTCAGTGGGCCGACCGATGATGAAATAAGTGAACAGAGGAAACACACAGAGTCAGTGAGAAAGAGCAGCAGGAAGCTCAGCTCTGAGTTGTTGGCTTTTACTATGGGGGTGTCCTTATGTACAAAGAAAACTACTGCAATACCTAATGTAAAAAATACACCCAATAAAAGAAAACAGTACTGAATAATTCCCATCAAATCTTCAAAATGATAAGAAATTCTACAAGTTTGGGGACACATGTATCTCTCCATTTGTTTGACCAAAATTCTGGAGGGCACTTGAGACAAATCACTGCATCTGAGGACGAAATGTAAACATAAAATTTATTTTTGATTATGCAGCTTTGCTTATTGCATGTAATTTGGGAGGGGGTGGGGGGGGTGGTGGGGGAGTGGGTTCTTTTGCACCATCCCTGTCTTGAATTACTAATGTCTCTTCTGCAAAGGAATACAGTCATAACATCCGATGGTTTCTTTTTTCCCAGCTTCCTGTTCCCTGTTGGCGACAGCTCTCACTGCCATCAAGACCCAGGTCACCTGTCAAACATGACCAGTTGCTACTACAAACACAAGTTGATTCTTGTTTACAGCCAATGTAACGCCTCCTCCCTCTATAGGATGCCTCCCCCCCCCCCCCCCCCACCCCCAATCACCGAAACCACCCCTGCCTAGAGCACCACACAAGACAAGTACTGGGTGTTGATTTTTGGCCCCCACTAGCTGATGTTGTTTTTTGTCCCTGCTGCTGCAATCTTGCGTTGCTTAAAGATGCATCCTAGCAACCCACTTTCAACAAACTTTGTGTCCCATCTCCCCCCTGCTGCCCAGTTCAGCGTATCATACTTGTGTTTTTTTTTTTTTTCCTGCTGGATCTCATTTTATCCACAATGAATACCGTTCTCATCCTGTTTCAGTCGACGAAGCTCACTTCTCTTCAATGATTCAGTACCTGTAAAGCATGCAAATAATGTACATCAATTATGAATGCCATTTGAGTGCAATTGGCCAGTGACCATTTCCATGTCTATGACAATCATTTCCTACCTGCCATGTATTGTTGACTCTCTCCAGCGCATTTCGCTTTGGTTTGTGTTCCATTTTGAGCCATTATTGCTGCTGATTCAGAGCACAATAGGCAACACTCCACAGCCCCTTGTACCTTATTGGCAATTGATTAATTCTGTCGACATAGCTACTGGTTCTGCAAATTGTTGGCAAATTTCATGCCTTTGCACATAATTGCTTCCGCGTAGTTTA
>NW_024879338.1:477615-568915 GCF_018340385.1 Cyprinus carpio
TACTCGTTTGTTTCTCTTGTGTGTCCGAGATGGAACTGACTGGCTTAACCGTGTCTCAGATAATAGGAACCGCGGCGCTGCTCCTACCTGCTGCGTGCCGGGCGCGCGCTCTTCGCGGGGCTCCGCTCCTCCTCGGCTTGCACTCCCTTTGAGAGGATGAGGATAGGATCTCCCGTTCATCACATCCCAAAGCAATTTGAGGTAAAGTTTATCCCAAATTGTCATGTTAAGGAAACCAGTATGAGATGTTTGATGCTTTGTGACATGGTGCATTACATGCTGGAAGTAGCCCTCAGGAAGATGGGTACACTGTGTCATACGGGATGGGACATGGTCAGCAAACAATACTAGGTACTGTGGCCTTTAGAACAATGCTTCAATAGGTACTAAGGGGCCCCAAAGGAAGTATGCCAAGAAAAATCACCCCACATTACACCAGCACCACAAACCGAACCGTTGAGAAGAGCAGGATGGCTCCATGCTTTCCTGTTCTTTACGCCAAATTCTGACACTACCCTTGATGTCGCAGCAGAACCGAGACGCATAAGACCAGGCAACATTTTTCCAATCTTCTGTTGTCTGTGTTGCAGTGAGGAGCTTCTCTTGTGCAAAATGTGCCTACGTTTCATGTCTGAGCTGACAGGAGCGGCCCCTGGTGTGGTCTTCTGCTGCTGTAGACAATCTGCTTCAGGGTGTGATGTGTTGTTGTGCGTCAGAGATGGTTTTCTGCATTCTTTGGTTGTAACGAGTGGTATTTTAGTTTACTGTGCCTTTCTATCATTTTTAACCAGTCTGCACATGTCCTCTGACCTGAATCACTGAATCAAACTGTGGAACGGCCCAGTTATTCTAGCAACCAATGGTTGGAGTGGATCATGCATGACCTATTCTGCGTGCAAATGCAAAGTTTGATTTTGTCACAAATGAGTATTGATATTTTGGGAATTCAAGATCCTTTATAGGGCGCATAATTAGCTTGAGTCAAGTTCATTGTTTCCAAAAAAAAATAAAATATGGGGCGTCTTAACCGTTCACTTTGAAGAAAAAAAAAAAAAAACGGAGAAAGCCAAGGCAGACAATGTTAATAAACCAGTTACCACTCTTTCACTTTGGTTGGAAGCTCAAATTGGAGTAACGGCGTTCTGTTTCTTGTTTAGCTGTGTCATCAAAATGAAGTTACGGTGTTCTGCCTTTTTTTTTTACTGTTCCATTAAAGCAACAGCACGCCGCATTTTTACTACGATGTAGACAAAATGAATTCGATGGATCGTGATCTTACCAAACAGCTCCAATATAACAAACGCATTGTAAGGACTATATATTGCCAGCAAGACGTAATAGTGAATAACCTTTAAAGATTTGTTTTTTTTTAAAATGTAGATATGCAGCAGGCTGTGAATTAGTTGGGAGCATGTGCACTCGAATGGCCGGTGAACACAATAAAGCGACGTTCATTTGCAGAAACGCAATCTTCTAGAGGGCACATAACGTCGCAGTAATGAATTAGTTTAAAGGGGTGCAGAGCTTCATGGGCTTATTTGTTAGGCAGCACATAATTGCCTTGAATTTTATGAGAGCAGCTATATGTAGCCAGTGCAAAATTGATAAACCGAGGTGTGTGAACGCACATTCTTTTCGGCTCATTAACCAATTAATAATCTGCTGCCGCGTTAATTCTAAAGGTTGATAGGAACTGTTTCAAAGCATATTTTAGATTCTGATTAAAATCGGTTTATAATGTTGAAAGGGGTTTCATAAAATCATGGTAATTAGTTGAATATACCGTATATTGGCTTCATTGCATTGGCTTTGTTTTTCACATAAGGGATAGATTAAGAAACTAAACTCTTTAAAGATGACAGTTTGTTTTTTTTTTTTTTTTTAAGTTTGACAGTCTTATTATTATTATTATTATGATTATTATTATATTATATTTACCCATCATGTGTTTCTTTGTGTTTTGTTCTGGCCTGAGTAAAATAATGTAACATTTTGGAGCAAATATGCAAAACAGCAAACCAAAACTTGAAGCTAAAATTAGCAAATATCGCAACAGCTACAGTAAATTTTCCAGGAGAACTAACATAAGCTGGGATAAATGTGATCACACCGCACAGAATATGAGGCATAATGAATGTGATTGAATTTTTGCTTCATGTGAAGTTATCAGGCAATTTACGAGCAAATGAAAAGCCAGAATGAAGCACAAGACAGCCACAGGTCCGAATATATCCCCAGCACAGCCCAGAAAACCAAATTCTGAAACCTAACTTACACTTCTAGAATTATTCTTTCTTGGTAATAATCCATGTTCATATATGGGGAGGAGGGGATAATGTTAACAAAGCCACACAAATTAGAACCTGTAATACAGTGAAAGTAATGACACTAAGTCTTTGCTGCAAACAGCCCAAACCATTTCATGACATTACTTCCTGGAAGTGTAGCCCTAAAGGCCATTAACACAACAATGGTTTTTCCCCAAACACAGGAGATACAAAGGACAAAAGTGATCCCAAATGCTGTGTGACGCAACATAACCGGACCACTCAGTGGGCCGACCGATGAAAGTAAGTGAACAAGGAAACACAGAGTCAGTGATGAAGAGCAGCAGGAAGCTCAGCTCTGAGTTGTTTGGATTTTACTATGGGGGTTGTCCTATGTACAAAGAAAACTACTGCAATACCTAATGTAAAAAATACACCCAATAAAGAAAACAGTACTAGAATAATTCCATCAATTCTTCAAATGATAAGACTTCTACAAGTTTGGGGACACATGTATCTCTCCATTTGTTTGACAAAATTCTGGAGGGCACTTGAGACAAAATCAATGCATCTGAAGAAGGAATGTAAACATAAAATTGATTTTGAGTTGTACGCTTTTGCTTATTGATGTTATGCGTTCTTTTACCCTACCTGTCTTATTAACTAAAGTTTCTCCTTCGGCACCACATGGAATACAGTCATACCAGCAGATGGGTTTTCCTTTTTTCACAAGCCTTACTAGTTCCTGTGGGGACAGCTCTCACTGCATTCAGACACATGGTACCTGTAAAAACATGACAATTTGTACTACAACAAAGCTTGATTCTTGTTTACAGCAATGTAAGATACTTCAAATCTATAGGCATGCTCACAAAAAAAATAAAAGAAAAAAAAGAAAGAAAAAAAGAAAAGTACCTGGTGTTGATTTTTGGCCCACACTATGCTGATGTTGTTAAATGATAGCTGAAATTCTGGTTGTAAAGATGCATCATAGAAACCCACTTTAACAAACTTTGTTGTCCCATCCTCCCCCTGCTGCCAGTTCAAGATATCATACCTTGCTGCCGGATCTCCATTTTTATCAAAGAATACCTTCTCACCTGTTTCAGTGAAGAAGCTCACTTCTCTCAATGCATTAAGTACCTGTAAAAGCATGCAAATAATGTAAATAAATGAATGCCATTTTGAGTGCAATTGGCATGACAATTTCCATGTCTATGCAATTCATGCTACCTGCCATGTATTGTTGACTCTCTCCAGGCATTTGCTTTGGTTTGTGTTCCATTTTGAGCAACTTATTGTGCTGTTCAGAGCATAGGCAACAGCATACACAGCCTTGTAAACATTATGGCAATTTGTAATTCTGTGACATCTGTATACTGGTTCTGCAAATTGTTCAAACTTTCATTGCCTTTGCACATACTTCTGCTTCCGCGGTAGTTTCTTGTGGGGGAAGTTTACATTGAAATATTGTTTCCCACACCTCTTTATACAGATGTATGTCGGAAGACTGGACTTTCAGATTAGTCAGAAATTCTCTTAGGCCACTTATTTCAGCTTTTGGTATGGCAAAGCCCATGGACCCTCTAAGAACTTGTTGCCATTTACCAGTAGCAATGTTCATATCAGAGATCCAGGATTCACTACCAATCCACTGTAGTCCAGTAATATTCTGTTGAGCTATTTCCCCTAGAAGAACGTCCATGTCTGAGTAGGATACAAAGGCAACAATCACTTTAGAGCTAGATTTCTTTACAATATCCACAATTCTCAAAATTTCCTCCCTGGGATCAGTCCTGAAGAATGCCTCTGAGAATTCTACACAGACTCCAAATTCTGTGGCTGCTTTGATAAAAGTGTTCATGCCATTGTTACCATAGTCATTATCACTGCAAAGAGCCCCCACCCAGGTCCAGCCAAAATACTTGACCAGTTTGGCCAGTGCTTGGCTCTGGTAATAATCACTGGGAATAGTCCTGAAGAAGGAGGGGTGTTTCTTTCTGTCGCTAAGGCAGGCACATGTTGCAAAATGACTAATCTGCATTTTTTCACCAGAAAAAAATAAAAAAAAAAAAAATGGTATAACACATTATGTTACAGATCTTTGCGTGGATTTTAAACAATTAGAGTAAAAATGCAGCAACTTACCACAGGTAAATGCAGAGGTCCAACAGTGGAAGAAATGGCAATAGTTGGAGTAGAGGATGTTTCTGCAATGATAGCTTGGATTGTGTTAGGTCTTTGACAGGACAACTGAGAAGCATTGTCTCCATTAACTAATGAAAGGGAGGCTCTAAGAGCCATTTCTATTGATCCACATGAATCATAGACTTTGTAACCCAAACTGATACCAGGAAGGATATCAGCTCTGTTGTTGATTTCTTCAATGGCAAATACCATTGTCTGTGCATTCTGAAATTCTCTGAGGCTCAAACTAAAAAATAAAATAAAATTGAATTAAAAATAACAAATAACAATGAAAATGCAAAAGGTAAGACAGGTCCCCCTTATGCACTCACCTCTTGCAGTTTGCACGCTCTGGTTTAGAAGTGAATGTGGGCATAATTTCCTCCCAGCTATTGTGGAAGGAGAAGATGCCACCAATTGTTACATCCCCATCTCTTCTAAGCTGAGGGATGTCAGGAGGCCCCCATAACTTGCATGGAGGGTCAGCTGCTCTCACTAGTGTGAACAGAAGCCATGTGTGTAAGAACCCCATTCTAAACCCTCAACTAGCTACAAATCCTCTAGTGCTGTCTTATATAACAGCTGTTGGATCCCAATCCACTGAATTTAATGTTGTGGGTGTTTTCTTGTTCAACTGCATATTTGCTTAATTTAAGCCAATGAGAAAAAACAACACACTAAATAAACTAAACTTGACCCTTTATGTACTGTTCAAAAAGAGGTGACTTCCTGTATCGTCCGGGTCAGATTGACCCGTATTAGATTCAATGTAATTCCAAAAATGACAACATAAAACAAACAAACAAACAAACATACAATCAAGTACACTTAATAAACTTTTAATATAAATACTTTTCACACATTACAAAGAATGAATATCTGAATTTATGATTTATAAAATTGTTTTTAACCACTATTTTTGACTACCACTCCCCCACACCTGTGGGATGTTTGTGATTACACTTTTTTTTATTTTTTTATTTAACAATAATATCTTGGTAAAGTAATCTTGACAAACTATATATCATTTGAAAAGTTTCAGACTCTAGTTTTCATTTTTTGTTGACTGACGATAGATTCTCTATTTGTGATATGGCGCCAAACACACTCTTAAGCCCTATTCGGATGGTAATTGTTTCTCAGGTGGACGTAAGTGATTTTCACCATTTACAAGGAGTAGTTAGTGATTTAATTGCCGTCCGAATCCAGGATGTCAGTGTTTTTCTCTCACCACCACCGTAAAAATCCCCAGCCAAATTACCTACTGTTTTTTCACAAACACCGAGGTCGTGTGGGTAATTTAATTGCCATCCGAATCCACATCTCTGACTTTACAAGAAGAAAATTGATTCAAAATTCAGTTCTTAAACCCTTTTTTAACACTCCCGAACACCGATATTAGTATAGACAATTATAAACTGTTTTAGATCGGACAGATGCACAAGGAGAGGCGGAGTAGCCACTTACGTATTACCAAATTTAAATTCCCAACTTATGGTTCCTAATGAGATTCCTGTACATTTTGAAGGACTGTTCATCAAAATTACTCTTCATGAAAACAAGCAGTTAATTATCGGAAATACTTATAGACCGCCTAACTCTCCCAAAGTCAAATCAATTAAAAATATTATTTCTACTGTATCTTCCTTAGTTTCTAATAAGGAAATGATACTTATGGGTGACTTTAACATTAATTGGCTTCATTCATCAACACTTACTGAAAGAAATATGATTAATAGCTTAAACTTGACTCAACTTATAATTGAGGCCCCACAAGATTTACTCTCACCTCTAAATCTCTTTTGGATTGGGCCTTAGTTTCTCATCCTGAACGTATAAACTAAATCTAGGGTTCTACCAGACTGTTTTAGTAATCACCATATGATTTATTGTATTTGGAAAATTATGAAGCCAAGTCTCCCTCCTAAATTGATCAAGATAAGGCAAACCAAATTCTTCAATAGTGAACAATTTATCAGTGATTTGCAACAAATTAATTGGTACAGGCTCAATCTAATTCCATTTATTGATGATGCATGGAATTTTCTATATACTGAGCTTCAGAATGTTATAAACAAGCATGCTCCTTGGACCACTGTTAAAGTTAAAGGTAGTCACTTACCGTGGGTAAAATGGAGACCTTATTAATCTCTTTAAACAGAGGGATAGGGCTTGGTACAAATTTCGACGTACAAAATACACTGCTGACTGGGAAGAATATAAACGATTAAGGAACATTTGCACTATACAAACGAGAAACTCCAAATGAAATTATTTTAGAATTTGTCTAACGAATGATTTTAAAAACCCACGACGATTTTGGAAACAGGTTAATAATGTACTTGGGAGATCAGGGCGGGCTACAACTAATGTGAACCTGAATAATGAAAGTATAGATGATCCAGCTACCATTGCTAATGCTTTTAGTTTGCATTTTTCCCTAGCGCCACAAGTACAGACTTCTGCTTCTCAACCTGATCTGCCCCCTTGTTTCCAGCCAGGCAGTTCTTTTTTATTTTCAGAGGTCAGCCCAGCTGATGTGCAAAGGGCCATAAGTGAATTGTCCTCTATCAGTGGTGCTGGTCCAGATGGCATAGAGAATAAGTTTATTAAAATTGGTTCTCATGTACTAGCAGTACCATTGGCCTCACTTTTCAACTTGCTCTCTTCTTGTAAATTTCCTTTAGCCTGGAAAAGTTATCCCACTTCACAAGGGTGGCCATCCTGTAAATATCAATAACTACAGACCCATCTCAATCATCAATAGTGTTGTAAAAGTTTTTGAGAAAATAATATTTTTTTCCAATTATCAAATTATTTAGCTGACAATAACCTATTATCTCAATGTCAATCGGGATTTAGAAAACATTTTTCTACTACTACGGCACTTCTTAAATTTACCAATGATGTGTTTTTCGAGTTTTGATAATCGTATGTGTACTGTTGCATTATTTTTAGATCTTACTAAAGCATTTGACTTAGTTGATCATTATTTACTCTTAGACAAATTGTATTCTGTCTCCCTCTTCTTTGCTTTGGTTCAATTCTTATCTACACAATCGTCGTCAGTGTGTGTGTCCTTTGGGGGCAGCACCTCTAATTTCACTGGCATTGACAGAGGAATTCCTCAAGGTTCCTCTCTCGGGCCTTTACTTTTTTCGATATTTATCAATGATCTTCCGCATAGCTGCACTGAATGTAATATTCAATTATATGCTGATGACACCACAGTCATTTATTGTTCCAAACCTAATATTTATGACATCAGCACTACATTACAAAATGGTTTTGATTCCGTCCAGAGGTGGCCATTGTCCAACAAGCTTCTACTTAATAAATCAAAATCATATTCAATGCTTTTTCAAAAAAAGCCAAATTCTTCATTTGAAAATTCACTAAAAATTAAATTTCTTGATCAAACTCCCATAAAACCCACTAAGCAGGTCAAGTATCTTGGCCTTTGGCTTGATTCTGATCTTTCTTTTAGTACTCATATATATAATATAACTAATAAGCTCAACTACTCACTTAGAATTTTATACCAGTCAATTAACTGTTTAAATTTTCCTGTTAGAAAAATAATTGTTTCTCAACTTTTATTGCCAATTTTGGATTATGCCGATATCTATGGTCAAAATACTACAGCCTTCAGTCTCTTAACACTGCCTACAATTAGCCTGTGTAGATTTATTCTCCGCTGCCCCTACAGAACACACACCATTGTAAAATGTACCATCAACTGTCCTGGCTGACCCTACCGGATAGAAGGCGTTTTCATTGGTTACAATTTATTTTTAAAGGTATTTATATGGACTATCCATGCTATTTAAAACAATATCTAATCCTATTTAGCTCATTTATAATTTGGGACACAATAACCAAATTTATTTTCTCATTCCTCAAATCAATAAAGAAATGGGAAGATATGCATTGCAGTATAAAGCACCGTATGAGTGGAATAACCTTCCAATTTCAATACGCTCTTTGACTTCCTTTTCAATGTTTAAAAATGGCCTAGCTCAACATCTTCAGAATACATGCAATTGCTTTAATATATATATATATATATATATATATATATATATATTAAAGCAATTGCATGTATTCTATATATATATATATATATTATATTATATATATATATATTGACATCTCTGTGCTGGTTTGAGTGCACAGGTAAGGACAGATGCTGGAGCAATATCGGTGGCCACTATATAGATAGAGTTGATACCCTTAAACGGGACTAAATGAAACCTATTTTTAGTATGGTGCATTAATCCCCTTACATTTATGTGTGCTTACGTGTTTACTGGTGTGGGTACATATATATCGGTAAGTTTTTGGTCTTTGTTTTTGTTTTTTTTTTCTTCTTTGTTTGACTGCCGCTGTTAAGGTCAATGTCAATTTTTGTACCTGGACTCGACCCCCTCGAAAACGAGTTGGTTCATCTCAAGGGGTTATTCCTTTTCAATAAATAAATGTCAATAACTGTTGTACTTCGGTGTAATTTGCATACATATTTATTTCTGAAATGCTGGAAAGTATTTAAAAGAACAACACTTCATAACTGCTCACAGCGTCTGGGAGCAGAAAGAGAAGAAAAGCACGCAAACATTCGAAATGGGTCTTTATTATGGCAGCAGCAGGTATGCAGTACAGTTTTAAAATGTGTATTATAAACGGAAATATAAGCTACATAACTATATTGCGTATAATTATATACAACCATAGCGCAACTTTTTAAACAGGAGATTTAAATAATCAAATAATAAATAGGATTATATATTATAATATATGCTATACATTTTACATAATAATAAGTATTTTTAAATGCATTTTACACAATAATAAGAATACATTTTGTAAATAAAATTCATTTGATATGTGATATGTAAATTTATTTTTACAGACGTCCACATGAGAAACAACTTAACCGTCTGAATCGGGCTTTATTCTGATATTCTGAAATATTGCATGTGTATGCATGTTCATGACCCTAAATGAGAAAAAGTAACAAAATTACAAGAAAAACAACATGAGTTAAATAGTATTTCAGAGAGAGATTGAAAAAAAAAAAAAACATAACTCATTTTTACCATCTGTGGCTGGCATATATATATATACATTTATATATATATATATATATATATATATATATATATATATATATATTATATATATATATATATATATATATATATATATATATATATTTCTGCATTGAAATAAGTGGGGAAAAGCACCCTTTAAGCTTTATAAGATAAAAAATAAAAAAAAACTAAAATAACAAAATCTAACCAAAAATTTTTATTATTTTGGGTCTATAGAGTTGCCTTGGAACATTAAAATAGGTGGCTCAGATTGGGCCGGGAACAGTAAAAACATAACAAAATTTTTTGTGGACATGTCAAAACTGTGCATGCATGTTAATAACCCTAAATGAGAAAAAGTCACAAAACATCATGAAAAGTGACCTGATATTTCCGACAACTCAAAAATCTAATCAGGTCAAATTGACCCAGGAACAGTACATAAGGGTTAAATAGAGTATAAACCTATAATAAAAAGTTTTACATTGTATTTTCGAATTATGAATATCAAACAAACATATCAAATTTAAACTAAGTTTTAAATAAAACTGAGCTTATCTTCTTGCCTAAATCCAGTATAAGAATTGTGAAAGAGGTTTAAACCCACATAAAATGTAACCCTAATGCTTCCTAGTTACATCAAAGTCAACATGACAATAAATAAATAAACAAATAAACAATGCATAGGCCTATATAGACATCAGCCAATAATGTCCCTTTCAGGCATCTATGTATTGTGTTAAATATTATATATATATATATATATATATATATATATATTATAATATATATATATATATATATATATATATATATATATATATATATATATATATATATATATATATATATATATATATATATATACAGGTCCTTCTCAAAAAAAATAGCATATTGTGAAAAAGTTCATTATTTTCCATAATGTAATGATAAAAATTCAACTTTCATATATTTTAGATTCATTGCACACCAACTGAAATATTTCAGTTTTTTTATTGTTTTAATACTGATGATTTTGGCATACAGCTCATGAAAACCCAAAATGGTCGGATGAAATATGCTAATTTTTTGAGATAGGAATTTTGGGTTTTCATGAGCTGTATGCCAAAATCATCAGTATTAAAACAATAAAAAGACCTGAAATATTTCAGTTGGTGTGCAATGAATCGAAAATATATGAAAGTTGAATTTTTATCATTACATTATGGAAAATAATGAACTTTTTCACAATATGCTAATTTTTTGAGAAGGACCTGTATATATTGCAACAGTGCCAATACAACAGGAGACAATGTGCTATTTACTGTATTCCATGATGCAGTGCACCCAGCTTGACTTTATTCTTACAGTGTGATAATAAGGATTGGATCTGAAGTTATATTGGGCTCAACGTTTAATATTTATTTATTTGGTTAATTACTTAGTTAGTTTGTTAATTACTTAGTTTGTCTGACACATTATCTGTTTGGACTGCCAATATGGACAATTAAGGTAGACTCAACATGCTGCATTTAACACCATGGTAAACTTCTGTAACAACAAAGTAACATAATACAATTTAAAATGTTTATTGCCACACTTTTATTTTTCAGATTGAACATACTAATTGAATATGTATATGAATATTTTACAAATATCATGTAATATGTTCACACAGTATATGAATATAAACTGTTTTCAAAAAGTGTGATATGTGTCCCAGTAGTCGAGGATGTCCCAATACCTGAGACTGTGAGTGAGATCTAGACTGGTGGGTCACACACACGTTGCTCAATATCTATCACTTTGCTGTTAACTGATTATGATGTGTCTTAAGTGTTTGTTTTTGAGGTTACTATATAAAATAAACTTTACATTAAAACAAAATTAGTATATATTATTGTATTAAATATTAAAATTAGTAGTACTGTAGCAGCAGTAGTAGTAGTAGGTGGTGGTGCAGCATGACAGCCTCCATTAGGGGGCGACCTGCTCTATGTAAAATAAAACAGCTTTTTATGTCTTTCAAATGTATTCAGTTTAAACACATTACACAACATTCATTCATTCACTCACTCACTCGTTCATTTAGCAACAAACTAAACAACTAAAGATTGCAGTAGTAGGGCAGACACTGATGTTGACTTTAAATAATTTGGACAAATTGTCATAATATTATTCCTAAGAAAGAAAGAAAGAAAGAAAGAAAGAAAGAAGGAAGAAGAAGATGAAGAACATATTTGAAACAGTGAACCTTGTGCAGTATTTTAAACTATAAGGCAAATCTGTGCACATATTGTGCTTGTGTGAATTCTATTAAAAACATTAACCCATCACCAGTCATCCGCAAACTCTTCACCCAGCACATATTCCCTGGCACTTTTAGCAATGGAGTAATTCTGTGAATCTATAGATGACAATAAATCCTGAAAATAAGTGCCTTTTGAGATGTATAAACCTCAAGGAATTTTTTCCATTACAGCTTAGGTGGAAGTAAGGTTGGAAGTAAGGAAAGAGCAGTGCCTGAAAATAACAGGTGGGACACTGGTGGCTCATATTTAGAGGGCAGCATGGCATAACTGCAGAAGGGACTACCCAATCACACAACAATTTTAACAGCTTTAGTCTTGTTTATTTTCAGCATAATAGAAGAATGCAATAATTTGTTTCGTGAATATGTATTATTTCAGAGATTTTTGTCTTCTCATATCAATTTCTTTACACTTTAAAAACTATTAATGGATATCATTTGACATCTTTGTCAGAACATGCTTCTTAGTGTTCATTTCAGGTCTCAGTAAAATTACATAGCATTTTGGCAGGAAAATACAGAACAGTAAACCAAAGCTAGAGACCAAAATGGCAAATATCTCCACAGCGACAATAAATTTCCCAGGAGAACTGACATAAGCTGGAATAAACGTGATCCATACAGCACAGAATATAAGCATACTGAATGTGATGAATTTAGCTTCATTGAAGTTGTCTGGCAGTTTCCGTGCCAGAAAAGCTAAAACAAAACAAAGGACAGCCAGGAGACCAATGTAACCCAGCACAGTCCAGAAACCAATAGCTGAACCTAAATTACATTCTAAAATGATCTTTTCCTGATAATGATCCATATTCATGTATGGAAATGGTGGAGATAATATTAACCAAAATGCACATATAAGCACCTGTATAAGTGCAAAAATAAGAACACAGAGTTTTTGCTGCAAGGGCCCAAACCATTTCATGACATTACTTCCTGGCAGTGTAGCCCTGAAGGCCATTAACACAACTATTGTTTTCCCCAAAACACAGGAGATACAGAGGACAAAAGTGATCCCAAATGCTGTGTGACGCAACATACAGGACCACTCAGTGGGCCGACCCAATGAAAGTAAGTGAACAGAGGAAACACAGAGTCAATGAGAAGAGCAACAGGAAGCTCAACTCTGAGTGTTGGCTCTAACTATAGGTGTGTTTCTGTAAATGTAGAAAATCAGCATGATTACGACTGTGAAAAAGACCCCAAATAAGAAATCAATGCCAAAAGTATTCCCATTATTTCATCATATGAGAAGAATTCAATTTCTTTTGGGATGCAGGCATCTCCTCTTGTATTTGACCACTGAGCAATAGGGCATTTGAGGCAATTAATAGAATCTAGAAAGAAGAGGAAAAAAAAATCTATTTAAAATACTAATCAAGCATTGTCTCCATTTTGTGACAAAACACATCTTCAAATAATATGTTTAATATACTGTAACAGACAATTAAATTTTTGTTTTGTAATAATTATGTACCTGTGCTGTTACTAATCTCTCCTGGAGGGCATAGTATACAATCATAACAGCAGACAGGTTTTCCTTTCTGTACAGCTTTCCTGGTTCCTGGGGGACAGCTCTCACTGCATTTGGACACAGGCACCTGCACCATTTCAATACACAAGCACACCAAAAATTATATGTTATAATATATGTCTCTCTCTCTCTGTGTGTGTGTGTGTGTGTTTGGGGTGGGGGGGGTGTGTTTAAAAATGAATAAAGAAAAATCTCTACCAGATGTCTTCCTTCTCTCCAGACTACCTGAACATTATTCATGGAGAACCGCTGACCTTTAGGAAAAGAGGCATCGTAATAGCCAATAGTTTCCACCTTCATTTTGCCTTTATTAACACTTTGTAGATTGATCAGCTCATATCTTGCTGGTGAGTCTCCGTTGTTATCAAAAAAGACATTTTCACCCCCAGGTGTGGTGAAAATTTATAGATTGCAAGGAATTTAAGACCTTCAGCAAGCAAATTAAATAAAAATGTAAGTGTCTTCAGGTTAACTGATTGAAGTATATGTGTAATTTATTTTATTCTGGCAAAAAAATCTGGTCTCACCTGCCAAGGCTTTATTTCAACAAGTTTTAGACAGGAGGAATTAGAATTGAAGCTTTTGTTTTGATCACACGAGAGAAGATTATTAATTGCATGAGCTACTGCATAAACAGCTTTATATATATTATTTGAGAACCTTAAGTCAGTCAAGTCAGTGAAAGAGTTTTGCACATCCCTCAAGTTCTCAGAGCCATTACATGCCTTTCTTATTTCACTTGGATTCAAAGAAACAGTCAAAGACATGCTCCCAAAAGTCTTTGAGAAAATATGCTCTTAGGAAATTGAGAGGGGTTAACTTCCTGTAGAAAAAGGTCTAGTCCAGGTATTTGTGCATTGCGGACAGTGAATCCTATAGATCCAATGAGCAAAGTGTAACCGTTGATATCAGCTAGAGAGTCATCTGTGATCCAGGCATCACTTCCGATCCACTGCAGTCCTGTAATGTTCTGCCTGTATAACTCATCCACCAGTATCCTGATCTCTCTGTGCGACATGAAAGCCATTATTACCTTAGATGTGGAGGTTCTGATAATATTCACAATTCTAATTATTTCATGGTATGGACTGGTACTTTCAAAGGCTTCTGAGTATTCAATACACACTCCTTCCTCATTAGCAGCGTTAATAAAAGTGGTTATTCCATTTAATTCCATAATCATTTTTATTGCTTAATGCCCCCACCCACATCCAGCCAAAATGTCTGACCAGCTGGGCCAGTGCTCTGCTTTGATAGTAATCGCTGGGAATAGTTCGAAAAAAGGAGGGGTACTCCTTTCTGTTGCTCAAACAAGCACATGTTGCAAAATGACTAATCTGTAAAGACAGAGATAGTGAAAAGATATACACTTATAAAAAAAAAATAATAATAATGCACATTTGCTAAAGTATTTGTCGAATACTTTCAAATGTATTGAATTAATGTCCTTATTTGAAATTCCCTCATGGAAACTTTTAATTATAAGTACACACACGCATGTGTATGTATATATATATATATATATATATATATATATATATATATATATATATATATAAAGATAAAACATAGCTTACCACTGGTATATGAAATCTTCCAACAATCTTCGCAAAGCTCATGGTTGGTGTTGATCCAGAATGTCCAATAATGGCTTGGACTGTTGGAGGTTTAGTGCAGTTTGCTCCTGTTTCTGACTGATCTAGACCATTTACTAATGTCATCACAGCTCTTAGTATGTCTGTGGATCCACAGTCATTGTAAATTTTGAAGCCCAGTTTAATTCCAGGGAGAATGTCTGTGTCCCTGTTTATTTCATCTATTGCAAACATCATTGTGTGAGCAAACTTGAATTCCCTGAAACTGAAACTTTATGAAATTTTAGTCAGGCATGCTGTATTTTTACTGAAGAGGATTCAGCACAATAACAATAAATGTATAAAACAAATAAAATAAAAAGAGAGAGAAATTAAACCATGGTACTAACACATACATACTCTTTGCATGGACGTATTTCTGGCATTTTGGTAAAGGAATCTGTGTAGCCATCTTGTCCGTGTGGAAGGAAAATACACCCCCAATTATCAGGTCTCCATCTTTCTCCATTTCAGGCAGCACCCTGTGCCCCTGTGGTGTGCAGTCAGGCTTTCCTGCCTGAGTTATCAGGACCAACAAAAGCAGCTGAAGTATCAGCATTGCAGTTCTGGTTCCTGCCTGTTGCAGACCACTGCATTTATACAGTGTGAGAAGCCCAAACAACTCATGGCATCAGTTCTCTCAGGGGACTGAAAGTACCAATCATAGTTTATCCTTCTCTAAGCAGCAAACTATTTTGCTTTTGCAGCCACTAATATTTCTTTCTGGAAATGAAAATTTGTTATTTATTTATTAGTTTGTTTATTTATTTATTTATTTACTTGCTTGCTTGTTTGCGCAATAAGCGCCAAATTTGGATTGGTGTGCTAATAGAACTACCTGATGTAAAACTCATAAAACAGTGAAAAGTTGTTAATTAAATAAGTCCAGCAATTTCATTTTAGGAATTCAACTGCAATCAAATATCAAAAAGGAATACCACAATTACCACCATAAGATTAGTTCCTTTCAGCTGTGATCCATGAGGGAATTTTCAAGGGTGACTGTATATATTAATTTTGATCAAATCTGCTTACCATACAGTACAGCAATGTATACTGTGTGTGTGTGTGTGTATATATATATATATATATATATATATGTGTGTGTGTGTGTGTGTGTGTGTGTGTGTGTGTGTGTGTGCATTTTATATACTTACTTTACTTATCCTTACTTACTTACTATCCCAGGACATAATGATATCATTTAAACATCCATTGTAACGTGTTGTGTGTTTCTGATACATATTTAATTGTTATATATAAGACATTTCACGTTGCATTTTTTTTATTTTATTTTTTATTCATACCTTACCATATTTACAAAATTGCAATAAAGGGTATTTTTTTATATTAAATAAATTCACGGATGTTAGTCTGCTGTCTTAGTTTGATGCCATTTTGCCCATCATATGCTTTTTGGAATTCTTCTCCGGTTTAAGTAAAATCACATAGCATTTTGGGAGAAAAATGCAGAAAAGTAAACCAAAACTTGAAGCTAAAATAGCAAATATCTCTACTGCCACGGTAAACTTTCCAGGAGAGCTTACATAAGCTGGAATAAAAGCAATCCACACAGCACAGAATATGAGCATACTGAATGTGATGAATTTGGCTTCATTGAACTTATCAGGCAGTTTACGGGCCAGGAAAGCCAAAATGAAACACAAAAGAGCAAGAAATCCTATATATCCCAGAACAGCCCAGAAACCTATAGATGAACCTACATCACACTCTAAAATGATCTTTTCCTTGAAGTAATTTAGATTTTTAAAGGGAAAGGGTGGAGATATTGTTAACCAAAGCACACAAATAAGCACCTGTATAAGAGTGAATCCAGAACACTCAGTCTCTGTTGAGGAGGCCCAAACCATTTCATGACATTATGTCCTGGAATTGTAGCCCTGAAGGCCATTAAAACCACAACTGTTTTTCCCCAGAACACAGGAGATACAAAGGACAAAAGTGATCCCAAATGCTGTGTGACGCAACATACAGGGCCCACTCAGTGGGCTGACCAATGAAGTAAGTGAACAGAGGAAAACACAACATCAGTGAAAACAGAAGCAGGAAGCTCAGTTTCTGAGTTGTTTGGCTTTCACTATTGGTGGTATTTTTATATTTGAAGAATATGACAGCAATTATCATTGTAATAAATGCACCAACAATAGAAATAATTGTTAGCAAGATTCCCATGATTTCCTCAAAAGACAAAAATTCTGTCTCCTTCTCAACGCACGCATCCTTTTGCAGATTTGACCAGAAGTCTTGATGGCACCGCAGACATGTTACAGAATCTGTATTAGGTGCAATAAATAAAGTAATAATAATAATAATAATAATAATAATAATAATAATTGAATCATTTAACATGTTAATGTGAAATTATTACATTAAATGTAGCTTTGCCTAGTTGTAGCTGCATTTAATCAGTTTATGTATGTATGTATTTTATGTATGCATGCATATATTTTACCTGTAGTATTACTGATTTCACCCTCTGTGCATGGGATACAGTCATAACAACATATAGGCTTTCCTTTCTTCACACCCTTCCTAGTGCCAGGGGGGCAGCTCTCACTGCACACAGACACCGGTACCTGTGACAAATATTTAAACTTTATACACTGTTGAACATATTATTATATCTATAAAATGATAAAGTTCATCATCATACACAGCTGACATTATTATTATTATTTGTAATTTTTTGCAATTTAAATTGTCTTTATCCTCACTTTTGTTACATTATTTGCCCAGACAATTGATTCCATATTCACTGCCAAACGATCTTTCACAGGCAGAGAGGCATCATAAAGCCCAACAGGTGACAAATTCATCATGTTTTTTTTTTAGTTGGTTGCCAATTTATCACTTCATATTTTGCCACTGCTTCACCTTTCTCATCAAAGTAAACCTCCTCACCATCCTTGGTTTTGAAACGCACCTTTCGCAGGTGTGTCAGAAACTGGGGTGGGGGAGGGGGGGGGGTCAGAATTTTAAAAATGTTAATCGGTCATTGACTAAAATGTTTAATTCAAGAAATCATATGAGCTCATTCTAGACTTAGTGTTAACCCACTGTTAAAGGATCAAGCTGTTTCTTTGAGGCACATTTTCCCTTGCAGCCCAGAAGATTATGAAGTGTATGAGCAACAGCATACACTCCTTTGTACACATTGCTGAAGATGGGCATGATGACATATCTGTAAAAAGTGTTTTGCATCTGGGACAATTCCTCCTTGCCTGTACATGGAGTTGTGAACACTGAATCATTCTTAGTTGAGTATTTACACTGAAATAGGTCTTCCCAGAGCTCAGTAAAAATGGCACTTCCTGAAGACTTAAGTGGCTTGATGTCTAGAAATTCCTTTAGACCTGTCACTTGTGTTTTGGGTATAGCCAGACCAACTGCCCCTTGTAGAATGTGATGCTTATCATCCATACTGGCAATGACTGAATCAGATATCCAACCCTCAGTACCTACCCACTGGTATCCAGTGATATTGTATTCAACAAATTTATGCAGCAAAACCTCCAAGTCCCAGTGCACAAGAAATCCCACAATCACTCGTGAAGTAGAGCTTTTAATCTGCTCAATTATCCTTATTACTTTATCTCAGGTTAGGTTCTGAAAAATGGGAGAGAATATTCCAAACAGATACCCATCTGTTCTGCCATCTTCGTGAAAGTGGCCATCCCATTATTACCATAATCATCATCTGTTCTTATGGCTCCCCCCCAAGTCCAGCCAAAGTGCCTAACCAGTTTCTGCCAGTGCTCTGCTCTGGTAGTAATCACTCGTAATAGTTCGAAAAATGAAGTATATTTGATTTTGTCACTGAGACATTCACAGGTGGCATAATGACTTATCTAAGAGACAATTAAATTGTGTTTTATCTTATTTTAAGTAATCATGAGTGGCTTACATTTCTGAATAAAATTATTATTTTTTTAAATTATAAACAGTATTTTGATAAAATAACTTTCAAGTACAATCATATTGGAACTAGTTTCAAAAATAATAGTAATTTCAGTAATTAATACCATTGGAAGTTTGAATGGTCCAATAGTTTTTGCCATCGCCATGCATGCTGATGAGGTTGTGGTCTCCCAGTATGGTTTGTACATATGCTTGCTTTGTGCAAGGTCCAGCTGAGGAAGTGTTTTCATGTCCATTAGCAAGAGCCATAGTCACTCTACCAGCCATTGCCATTGAACCGCATGTGTCATAGATCTTGTAGCCTAATGAGACCCCGGGTAGCAAGGTGGAACTGTTATTGATTTCCTCCACAGCGAAGAGCATGGACTGCACATACTGGAAGTCTCTATAATTAAGACTTGGTTAAAAAAAAAAAAAAAAACATATATATACCTTATATATTAAAATTGTATTCTAAAAAGTATATTTTTTAAATTATATTTTACTGAAACTGTTAGTTATATCTACATACATTTTCATATATTCTGATTCAGATTTTGCCTACCTGATGCAATTCAGTGGAGGTGGTGTAAAAGAATATGTTATTTGTTTGACCTCCCAGCTGCTATGGAAGGAGAAAACACCTCCAATTATGATGTCTTCCATCTTTCCATAACTGAGGGTATACAGGCTGTCCTTGCAGAGTACAGGCAGTTTCATTAGCTTGGTAAAAGTAATGATGGTCATTACTACTTGCATGAGTGCAAAGAATGGCTCCATCCAACCACTGAATATATGCTACTCAGAGACGTACCCGGTAAGATATTGTAATAGGAAGAACAGAAAGGATTTTGTGATATTTATAGCAATGAAAGGTACTAAACCTCTATGGGAAAATTACACAGTTGAAACCGTTAATAAAGGAGGTGCTCCATCCTGACATGATGATGATTATTATTAATATGCATTTATTTATTTTTGGTCAGTCTAGCCTGTTTTGGCCGAAGAATTTTACATTTTGAATATTTTAAAATCACAGCTTCAACAGAATGGTAAGAAACTTGATGACTTTTATGGCACTTGGTATGTGAACACACAAAAAAATTGAGGGCATGATTTGAAAAAGCTAAGTGCTCGTAAAAATTATATATATATATATATATATATATATATATACTGTCACACTCATGGTCTTTGGTCAAAAATGACCAACCATAGAAAATGAATGGGAAATGGCAAAAAAAAATAAAAAAATAAATACAGACAATTTTTGGTGTGTACAATCTACAAATCCCCAACGATGCAAAATAAATAAATAATAAAATTGCACAGCAATGAAGGGGTGAAACTCTAAACATCTAAAGTGCTACCCAAAGGCCCAACATTGCCGTATAACAACATTTTCCCTAAAAACTTACTAAACTATGAAAAAATGCAAAATCCCATTTATTTCGGCATTAGAGGCCTCCAAAAATGACACGTAAAAGGTAACAAAAAAAATGTCACTGTGATTTTTCTCTACTTTTTTTTTCTTTGACGGTTAAAATGAAATACTAAAAATGAAGCCAGTACAAGAAATATTTAAAGCTAAATGGAATAAAACAACAAACAAACAAAAACTACATACAAAATCAAAACAAAAATACTAAACCAGAAAACACACACTTAAAAGCCAGCTCTTCAAAAGTTTTATGCTGATTGTTGTTCTGAAATGATGATTAGTTGGTGGTAAAAGTGTTTAAAATACATCCATTTCAGATAATTTAATTTAGCCAATTGAACATTTTCAAAGTCAACATGAAACTGCCCAAAGAGACGTTGCATTTACATTTCACATTCTGATTATCTCTGAAAAAACAATGTTGATAACACTAAAACACCAATTATTGCAATCAAAAATATACTTTAAAAGATTTAAAGAGTCAAAAACTCATTTTTGTTGATTGTTTTGGCTATTCCTGAATATGTTGGCAATGTTTGATAATAACCTTAAAAGCCTCTAAATTAAGCACTGCATTGGAAATTGACAGTGTGTTTTAACGACTAAAGTGTTTTATTTAACACTGTTAAAAGTATCAACCTGCAATTGTTACCTTAAAGAGCTCTTTCTGCTTGTTTTAATCCATAAAAATTAGTCTTGTTGGTGTAAACTGAAGTGTGTAAGTTTGGTTCAGTGATGTAAAATAATATTTTTCATTTGAACAAAATCAGTTCATTTAGATGTTTCCATGTTTATGTCACCATTTTGTTTATCTATTGCATGGCCATTTCTACACAGGCTAAACTATACATGCTAAACATACACAGCAACAGGTCTGTGCATGTAGTAAGTGATTTCACTAAACTAAAGGACAATGGTCCCCTGTTAGATAGCGAAGTGTGATGGTGGTTGACTTTACATTTATAATATTTCACATTCTCACTATCTCTGAAAGCAGTGGCAAGTGTTGATAATACAATGTTACAAATATATGTTAAGGTGTAATATTAATTTAGTAATTTAGCCAATTGAACATTTTCAAAGTCAACATGAACTTGTCAAAGGCAACCAAAGAGATGTTGCGTTTAACCATTTAACAGGACCTAAGTGCTTTGACTGAACATTAGCACTATTTGTCATTCATCTAATCTATCTATCTATCTATCTATCTATCTATCTATCTATCTATCTATCTATCTATCTATCTATCTATCTATATATCTGTCTATCTGTCTGTCTGTCTGTCTGTCTGATAAAAGAATCATCTTGATAGGAGCTTCCCAGGAATGTTTTGCATTTATCATGTTGAGAAGTATACTGGGGTTAAGTCAAGAAAATGTTAAATAAATGTTAAATAACAAAGTTAATATTAATAATTTATAAGAGGCATTGCCTCTGCCCTTGACACCTGTTGCCATCTGCTGGCTCTATGTTTTTTATTATTATTATAATTTTGTATTACACTACTACTATTATTATTATTATTATTATTATTATTATTATTTGTAAAATAATATTAAGTACTAACAAACTTACTATAATGACACTTTTCAATGCACAATGTATCAGTATTTTAATATCGTAAATATTTCTCCTAGACAGAAATTAGGTTAACTTTAATAGGTGCTTTCACACTAGCACTTTTGGTGCGCCCCGGGTTCGATTGACGTCATAGTTCGGTTCATTTGAATGATGTGAACCCTGTCTTCCGAACTCGGTTGTGCACCGCGAACTGTACCCGAGTCCACTTGAAATGGTGGTCTGGTGTACGGTTCATGTGAACTCCCAGTACGGTTCGCTGCTGATGTGAACGCAATCTATCCAAATCGCGGAAGTGAACCGCTATTAATGAAAATGCGTGTTTGTGTGTGTGTTTCGCTCACTTTCCTGACGAGCGTGACTGACGCGCTGCAACCAGAGAGCTGTAAATCTCATTTCTGTTCACCTTTAACATTCTTTAGAGCAGTTGCACTACATTCATAAGACAGAAGTAAGTGCTGTATGTTTTAAAAGCATTTTAAATAAACAAAACGAAGGTTTCAAAAACGTAAATAGATAAAAGTGCAGAGAGAGTATGTGATGCATTTGCTGCTGCCTTCTCCTGCGCCGTCATTACTAAGCAACGCAACCTGTCCCTCCAACTAATACGCTCGTATATAGGTTTTTGTTGTCCAAATCCCTGAAATATGACCCTCAGAGCGTATACTAACAATTGCGCCCCTTTCTGCAAAAGGTTGTTTTCATATTAATTGTTTTGTACTCCTTTTATTGCACTGTGAATTGCGTTTTCGGTGTAGCTCAGTTGGTAGATTTATTGGGCGTTTATACCTTGATATGCAATCATGCTATCATGGTTTTCGATCCCAGAGAACGGACGTGCACGTAAAAATTGTATATGCTCAATAAATCAAATTAGCATGATTTCTGTGAGGGTTAGTGTTTAGGGGGTGGGGTTAGGTGTGGACATTCGAACGAAAAAGCCACCTAGTAAAATATGTACGAATTATTGTGAGATCGGTGTAAAAAAAAAACTCCCACATTGCATTTAAATAAACGTAACGTCGACATTTCATGACGCCAGATGCAACGCGGATACTGTCATGTATTTTTTACGCCTGCTAGAGGCCGCTTAAAACTTTAAAACGTAAATATAGGTCGTAATAAGGTGCTTGCACAAACGACCTATATGGTCGTTTTTTGTTGGAGGACAGGCTTAAGCAACGGGGTAAACAGCTGCTGGCTTGATGATGCAAGGGAACCGCTGTTCGGACCCAAATAATATAATATGAAAACGCAGTCCCCAGCGGGGGCAGGGAAGGGGGGAACACTCGAACTTGGGTTCAAACCAGGCAGTCAAACCAAGTGTAAAACACCCTAAGATCGATGGAGATTTTTTACTTGAGTGTATGTATTGAAGGGTTCTACAAACTATTTTAGTCATTAAACATACGCACTAGTGCATAGTATTTCATTATAAAACACTAGACAGAATCTTAGAATATCCGTATGAGTTGATTTAATTTTGAGCACTAGAATAATACAATTAGAATAATTTGAGTAATAATGAAAAAAAGAAAAAAAAAAGAATTAACTAGCCTATGTATGCCAATTACAGTACATCCTGAGATTGCTAGAAATACAGCATTTACACTGATAGACACTCAGACAGTCGGTAATCACATGTTGATGTGCCAGAGAATACAGATTGTAAATCTACCAGACTGAGCCCTCTCCCTGGACTCCCCTATTCACCCATGACTTTGGATGCGTTCCTGTTTATGGCTCCCTCCAACACCATAATCAAATTTGCAGATTACACCACGGTTGGTAGGTCTGATCACGGATGATGATGAGTCAGCCAACAGGGATGAGGTGCAAGCAACCTAGCCTGTGTGGTGGTGCCACCAACAATCGTGGAATTAACACAAACCAGAAGACAACGGAGATCATTGTGGACCTTCAGGCGGACTCAGGGAGTCCCATGCACAGGGACACCCCATCTACATCAACGTAGCTGTAGTGGAGGCGTGTGTCGAGTTGCAAGTTCCTTGGCATCCACCATCTCCTGATGACTCGGCCCACCTGGTCCCTTAACAAACTCCACCCTGGTCAAAAAGGCACCCAAGCACGCCTTTAACTTCTTACGGAGCCTTAAAGAAAGTTCACCTGAATCCCAGGAATCCTTGTGGAATCTATCCTAAAGGACCCTAAAAAAACCGCTAGTAAAGCCATTGAGATATCAACTCACAAACTGCAATCTCAGTATGGGTACAGCACATTGCTCCGTCATCTGACCCGCAAAGCACTCCAGCGAGTGGTGAAAAACTTGGCCTCAACGGATCACACCGGGCGTCGGCACCCAGTTACACTTCACACATTGAGAACATCTATCACAAGCGCCTGTCTGGGCAGGGCAAGAAACATCATCAAGTGATGCCTCTCAACCTAACCATGGACTTTTCACTCTCCTTCCATCCGGCGAGACGGTACAGGAGCCGTACCTCTCGGACTAGCAGGCTCGGAAGAGCTTCTTCCACCGAGGCCGTGCCCCCTTCGAAACGCCACACCACACAACCAATCTAACCTTCACCTCTTTATTACTGCACTGGTCAAGTACTTTACATACATGTATTTTGCACGACCCATATTTGCACTATACTGCAACACGTGTTTTCTAGTTATCCGCACACTGTAAACCAGTTATTACGTAACAAAGCACAGTAAACTATTCTATAAAAATATAATTGCACGACGTTTTTTTGCATAGAATCCCATTTTAAACAATACTTTTTCACACTCATCTCATCCAACTGTCTGAATTACCCTGTTCTCACATTGTGCGCTGTTTTCATATGTGTATATATAACCACATGCTTCAACACTGTTCATTATGTACATACAATCCTACACTGCATTCCTATTTATATTCTGTATATACTCTCGCTCAATACTGTAATATAGCAACCCTAATTGTACATTCTTGTCAATCATAGCTTCACTTATTCCTGCACTTTTTATGTATTAAAAAACACTTTATTCTTGCACTTCTGGTTATTAGATGCTAACTGCATTCTCATTAGCTCTGTACTTGTACTCTGCATAACGACAATAAAAGTTGAATCTTATCTAATCTAATTCCTTATTCAATAATCACACTCTATTTCATATAGACCGCATTCACACTGATAGCTGCTCCTATCACACACCGATTATCATCCATAGAGATAGAAATCATGCAGATACAGCTCACATTCCCCACAAAAACATACACACACATATAATGAAAAAGTGCTTGAAGAAGAAAAAAAAGAAAGAATTATTTGTGCAAAAAGGCTTATCGCAGTAAGTAAAGCCCCCCCATCAGATGACAGGTGTGCCGCCAGCGTGCATTCACGAGCCTCAAGAGAGAGCGCCAGAATTCCATATTCCGCTTACTTTTGACTGTTTTTTTAATGGATGGACTTAATTTTTTTTTGTGACCTTTATGCTACAAAACCATGCTGTTTTTGTTTTTTTACTACCAAGACGCAGTTTTTGAGTGTAGGTTATTTCATACGGATACAAACATACTGCCCCAAAGAACTGAGACGTAAAACAATGAATTACTATCTTATAGTACACATGTTATGCTTCTTGTGGACGAAAAGGTGCTCTATGAGATTCTGGTTCAACTGACCCTTACCTTTCTAACTACCAAGGATTTACAGCTGTGGATGTGTTTATGACTCGCTATTACAGCCAGTCAATTTATTTTAATATTGTCATTCGCGAGCATGTGTGGACATACAGTGGAATGAAATGTCAGACTCACAGGACCACGGTGCTACATAAATACAAACATACAACAATGAAGTAAAACAGTATACTATACACTTAAAACAACTAACCTACGGACAGATTTTTACTATAAATATACAATATATAAAAATTTGCCTATACATGAGCTAAAAAATACTATACATATGCTTCACATAATACTATACCTATACACAACTTACCTACTGACACTGTTGAGACTAAAATTAGAAATACATGAGAATCACAACTTAGTCTCCTGAGGTTAGAAAGAGCAACCACAGAGCAATAAAATATTCCTATAATGGAGTCTTGATAGAGATTGCAGCAAGACAATAAAGAGATATTCTATGTTTCTTCCACTACATTCTCTGTTTTGACTAGTTTTTTCTCAAATATTTCTCACGTCTCATTTGTGTCTAATTCCATTTCTCCTAAGAAATTTTAGGAGAAACATCTGAAATGCTGTTGATACTAAAATGAGAGATATATGATAAACTCATCTAAGTCTCCCCAGCTTAAGAAACCCTCTGAAGTCGATTAACATGTATACGCGTTATGAGGCATTTTGTCCTGATAACCCAGAAAATAACTTAAATTACACTTTTAGTTTTGATCGTACAGATAAGAGCAATACATCAATCGAATCTGTAAAGGGTCTTCTTTTTTTTGCAGACAGACATAATAACAACAAAACTTTGTGCATTTATAAAATAAAGATAACAAACAAGGAGTGCAGTCTGCAGCCTTTGTCTGCAGTGATCTTCATTTACAAACGCGTCATTAAAATGAACTGTAACTCAGTGAATACTCAACGAAGAGACATGAGAGATATATCTATAGAAAGCCTGACATGTCTACTTTTAAACTGAGTAAGTGCTGCCGAAAACAAACATTCTGTGATAAAGTAATCCATATGAAAACAACGCGATGTCCGTTTTTCATGTCTCCCTTCATTACACCCAAACATAAACACAACCCCGCACTTAAAACACAACCAAAAAGATAATGTTTCACTGAAGCGCACGGCTTAAATACGCCCACACAACAGGAAGACAACGCCTCAGCGAGATTGTTCTTCAAGTTTTTTTTATTTTCCTGTTTGCTTCGCGATGAGGAATATAAGACCAGAATTCACCCCAAAACGATTGTGATGTGGTTGAGGATTGGAGATTTGGATTTTCCTCAGCAAAAAAAGGAATGAAGCCACTTTATTCAGCAGAGACATAAAAACATGAGTAAGTCTCTTTTTATTTATTTATATACTTGTACTCGTTTTAACCCATAACATTATAAACATTACTAGTTAGACTTTTTCCAAAACTAGATTTCTGACTAAATGGATATAAAGTGAAACATCATGAACGTTTCAATAACAATTACACTACTATACCATTCCAAAAGCTTGAGTAATAATATAAATGTAACAAATAAAGGTAACTGTAACAATGGTAACAAACAATGCGTTTCTTTTCAAGTTATCACCTCCTCAAAACAAAAACCGAAAAAATATTCTCAGCTCTTTGCAACAGTTAATAATAATAATGATGATAAATAACAATAAAGTTTATTATTTATTTATTTACGTATTTATTATTTTTTGTGAAAACAGATGTTAAAAGATTTCGAAGATGTGACTGGAGTAATGATGGGAACAAATTCAGCTTGAAAGTGAGTTGATTGTTCTAATAAACTGTTAACTGCACACGGGATATAAAATTGTGTTGTGCGGCATAATAAACCTACCCCCCACATATTTCAAATAAACCACAAACATAAAAAATATCTACATTTATTTGGTCCTAGACGATTCTATATTCTTAGTAATCTTCCCTGCTCAGTCACACAGCTGACCGAGCGACATGGCTGCATTTATGCAGCTCATTATGTGGGTCTTGCTCTTTAGGTGTGAATCATCAACTGATATTCATGATGTTGACGACTCTACTCGCATATGACTTTTACCAACAAAAAGTGTCTTAGAAAATTTAAATCAATATATTGTTTTCTGTGAGTGAGTAAACAAGATGATTTTTACATCATTTAGAAAGAAAAATTCTATGCTACAAGCTCCAGTTCTCAAAAGTCCCGGGAACCAATGTTCTGCATGTGTTTTATGGCCTTATTCAAGAGATTTAACATTTTTAGTTTTTCCACTAACCACGCTAGGGCTGGGCGATATGGCCAAAATTTCATATCCCGATATAGCTCATTTGATATCCCGATAACCTAAGGCTTCGATACCACGGTTGAGTGCGAGGGAATACACGGTCAACTCTTCTGGTTTCAGGGCTGACTCTGGCATGACACAAATGTGCCCACTTGCACTGAAAAGCCGCGCTCGGATGGGGACTTGGTGGACGGGATACCTACAATTCCTCCAAGCCTTGGCCACTAGTGAAAAGGAAATGTGCCCTCAGTTCCTCTTCGCACCATTCCCAGTGGTTTCTGTGTCTGCCTGCTCCATTGAGATAGAGGCTAGCTCCTTTTCAATTGACTCTCTTTTTGAAAGTGGCTGGCTTTGCTGTATGTTTGAAAGTAGCTGTCAAACTCTTCTTTCTTCTTGCAGAACCTCCCTCTTGCTCATCCTGACCTACGCAGGGACGATGGAGCTGATAGAGACTGCCTCGGTTTGTTCAGCCCCACTTCTGTAGCTCTGCAGCAGCTCTTTTTTTGATGTAAACCACCCTCATCTTGTTTGATGTATGTTGTTTTGAATCGAGGTCGAGAAGAGAAGCTGTCACGCAGGTCCTGGGTTTCTGGGCATCATACTTTTCATTTAAGTATTTTAGTATGCCCTCTTTTATAGTTCGGGGGTGAGCTCATGTTGTCCACCTGATGCTTGAGTATCTGGTTGTTGAACAGAATGGAGGACGGGTTTTCAGTAGAAAACACGTTGGTAAGCTCCCAGACAGGCCATCTGTAAACTCCTTGAGAGGACTTCTAATCACATAAAAAGACATTGTAATCTTATGATTATGACATTTGTATCCATAACTTTTGATTTCATTTTTCTTATAGTTTTTATATTATGCTACAGTGCGGACCATTTCCACTCAGCATATGCGAGTAAATTATTTTGGGTGTGCGAACGTGGAAAAATAATTTGGGCGCACCTTGTGCGAGTGACAGGATTTTATTCTGATAGAAACAGCTGGCAATACATAATAATAGGCAGTGGCAGAGTAGGACAGAAGTGTAAATGCAACGCATATGTTTGTTGCATTAAAATGTATGAATTTTTAGCATTTAGTCCATTTGTATTTGTAATAAACACTTTCAGCGGGCTTATTTTAAAAATTGTTATTTATATGTACAATTATCTTTTTAAAAACAAGCGCAGAGTGTTACAAGTTGCTTTGTAATGATTTGTATCGTAAAAAGTGCTATACAAATAAACCTTGAATTGAAAGTGAATTGAAATTGTTAATATTGTGTGTGTGTGTGTGTGTCGAAAGGAATTTGTCTGGCAGCTGCCTCAAAAAAAAAACCACAGTCCAAAACCACCACTGTCCGTGTTTTTAAGGAACAGGCAATATGTAAAATATAGCAGGAGACATTCTTAATTGTTTACTAATACGGTTAAACACATTGATTTTTAATGTCATTGTTCTGTCAGCTAGACAGATGGAGTTGACCGACTGCGATCTTCGCAGCACGCCATCAGAGAGAGACAAATGCACATTTCATACGAATTGCATTAAGCAGCGTAGTCTGCTTTTTCTTTAGTTTTGAATTGTTCTGCCTAAAAGTCGACATTTCAAGCTTATCTATATGTCTCAGGTCTGGGAGGCAATAGGTACCTTTTTTTATAGGCATACGCTGAGTTTCGGTTCATTATGCTGACGGCTCCAGGTTCGCCAGCGCCTCCGTGTCCTGATTATCTATTTTCTAATAGCCTATATTTAGCCTACTTCTTATTAAACATCCAGACAATTTGTTGATGACAAATCGATTAAAATTAAGATACAATTAATAAAAAAACAAATTCCAAATTTAAAGGACAGACTTTGTGCTTTCAGTTTGAAGTCTCTTCTGTGAAAGTTTTAAAAACATTATTGTAAGTGTGCCCGCTTATAGAGGCGCTCACGGTCCGTCTAAGGCGAGAGAACTAGCGGAGTGTGGGTTTTGCCTTAGGACAGGTTTGGGAACCACTGCTCTAAGGTATTACTGACTGTGTACTGAAAATAGTTTGTATGGATTTTTATATCGATTTAGAGATTAAGCATCTCACCAATAGCTAGATTGAAGACGGTGGCCAAAACACTTGTAGGCGTGTCATTTTCATTCAGCGAAGGGGGCCCCAAGGTGTTTGTTGTTGGTGGCATTGGTCAGTAGTGACCACAGACAATGCCGATCCTTTGCAGTCCCCACACATTTGACAAGAGATTCTCTTGAGTCCTTTGGCTAGCATTTCTCCAGTGTGGTCCTTTTCGGGAAATAACTTGTCTGTAAACAGCGGCTGCAGAGGTTCCAATTCTTGGGTTGATAAAGTGTGCCGTTCAGGCTCATATATGGATGTGTTCGTTTGCTCGACTACATATCTGTAGTTGTAGCGTAGAACATCCCCGTGTGTGAATCTCTCCTGCCTCCACTTTGGCCCGACAGCATATATATAAATCAGGTTAAAACACACCCCGAATTTAGTAATGTGTTTTCGGCTGGGCATTTTATCTCGGATCGAGTGTTTTGCACCAAACCTCACAAAAACCCGCGTTTCTAGACCGGTTTAGATTGGAACCATATCTTTGCATATATGCTTTGGCAACAGCAGAAGTGATCTCCTTCCCCTCTGCGGGAGCTAGGTGCCTATATGGGTGTGCCACGCGTAAAAGCCTGTTGCAGCATCTGTGTCCCCTGGGAGTTTGTTTTGAGCGCTTACGCCACCACTCGACGCTGCTTTTTGGTCGTTTTGACTCGTTGACCACTCTCGTCTCTCTGTATTCTTTTTTCGTGGTTCTTGGCGCAGAATGATAAAAATAAATTAGTATTGTTGGAATCCGTTGGTTGGCACTGGTGAGCCAGCAAACTTTACAAACAAACTGTTGTCTGGTGTACGTCGGTCTTCTTATATCCAAAAACCACGTCCATGCCAACAGAAGCTCGCCCCTCTTTTATGGTACTAAGCCTCCTCGGTTTGGGTTGGCTGGGTCATCTTGTTGAGAATTACCCTGGTCTGAACCGCGTGTACTACCGTCTTCCTTCCTCCATGTTTTGTTATATGTATTGCAAGCGTGCATTGGCATGCCAACGGCGTGAGGTGGCATCTTGACGTAAAATTCTGCCGTAAACGGCCTAATCGTGGCCGTAAATGATAGAGCCTATACTAAAACGATAGACATTTTCTATCGTCCAGACATTATATTCAGTCCATAGTCGCCCAGCCCTAAAGCACCGCATGAACATTTTTTTCCTCAAAACACAATCATGTACATACATGCTGCTCACATATTATTAGTAGCCCAGTTTGTGCTGATTAACAGTGAGATTAGACTTTAGCCATTTAGATGTTTATAAGAAATTGAAAAAAACACAAATGTCAGGGCCTGACAAAAACTTCTCCAGGCCCCAAAAAATACCCTAGGACTCCAGAGGTTAAGAAAAGGCAACCACCGAGAAGCAATACATTTTTCCTATGGGTTCACATATTATCACAGTCATTCGCTAATTGGGGGGAAAATGGTAGTAAGATTATGACAAGAAATCGGGTTCCCTTTCATGGAAACTTCGAACTGCGTCCTCTATGGGTCGCTATGGGGGACGCGCCTTTGTCATGACCCTGAAGCATACACTGAAAAACACCAACAACACGTTGGCCGACGACGGCCCATGATGTAACTACCGGTTCGCGACTATAGTATAAACTAGGCGGTGGGAAAACATGTCATCCTCTTCCTCGTCTTCACTGACTGTTTTATTTGAAGCATGCATTTTGAACGTGGTAAGAGCGATCTTTATTCTATCATCATGGCGGGCACTAGCAAAACGTTTAGAGGATGTGTGCATCTGTGTCGTCGTTATTTTACACCTGATAACACACAATCTCTGCAGTTTTTGTTTGGGCGAAGAGCATGCATGTCCTTGAGGGGGCAATTTGCGTGCAAGTTGAGTGTTTTCTGATGAAAAATCTCCGCTCACTCTCGTTTGTCTCTCCTTTTCAAGGAAAGAGGGGAAGCCATCTGCTTCCTGTGGTTCAGGATCCGCCGCTGCTGAGCCACGGAGGATAATGAGCTTGTAGGGATCGCAGGCAGATCTGGCCGAATGAGTTTAAAGAGGGGCTTTTTCCCCCTCTCATGCTCGTTGGCTGTGGACGAGAGAGCCACTGGAGGATGATGTTATTTCTCTAACATTGTCTGATCTGGGTGCAAGTGCTCTGCTGGGTTCAATGCCACACAGGACCCAGAACAGGAGATGTCTGAGGATGGTGAAGAAGAAGCCTGAGGCTGAGCCTTCCCAATCCTCCTGCCCTGCGTATGACAAGCTGTTGGAGGTTATGGATCATGCCACGGCAAGGCTGGCCTTACCATGGAAGCGGGCTAGGAAAGTGATGCCACGAGGTCGTCTCGATGAGCATTATCTTTCTGACCATAGCCCTCCAGCTTAGGTGAGCCTTCCATTTCTTCCTGATTCCATACAGAGATAGAGAAGGAATGGAAGAGGCCATTTTCCTTATGCATCCATTGATTACAGCATACGAGTTATGCCAACATTGAGAGGCGACCGCTATGAGAGGATGCCCCCTGTAGAAGAGACGCTGGCTAGCTATCTCTCTAGCGGGTGAGACATCCTCTCTTAATACTCCCTCCTTGCCATCTAAGCCCCTCATGATACATTTTTGCTTAAAAGGCAGGGCATACGCAGCAGCAGGTCAGGCTGTGGCTTTGTTGCACATGATGGTGGGGCTCCAGGCATATCAGGCTGATCTACTGAAAAGAGCTGGATAAAGGTGAGGGCTACTCCATGCTACTAAGCAGGTCGCATCCGCCATGGGCAGGTCTATGGTAGTAACGGAAAGACATCTCTGGGTGAACCTGGACCGATATCGGGAAGAAAGAAAGTGGCTTTCTTCTTGATGGTCTGGTTTCACTTCCAAACCTTTCGGAAACCTCCATGAGAAGGTGGTCGAGAAGTTCAGGGAGGCGAAGGAGACTCAGCGGCCTTTAAATCCTTGATTTACACAAAGGGAATCGCGGGTCAAAGGAAGCTTGGCAAGTCCTAAGGGATGTGATCCAGACAAGGCATCAGCGCTTTCGTCCAGATCAGAGTGATACTTGAGTATCTACTCGTTCCCTTTGGGGGTTTTACATCTGCCCTTATCTTCCCCTCTTCCTAATTCCCCTATAACCACCAGCTCTCCACCTGACCGAGTTTAGGTGGGAATTCCTCTTTGCATTTACAGTTACCTGTGTTGGACCAATGATGTTTTGGTTGGTTCTACGGCTTCATAGTGACCACCTTACTGTACATAGTGACCACCTTACTGTACAAACAGTACAAAGAGAAAAAAACAATCAACATGCAGAAATTGTGGTGGCTCTTTTCCACATACTGGTGGACAATCAGCATGTCTCAGCTAGAGATCTGTCAACACAAATCATGCGACAAACCAAATCAATTTGGACGTTGTTGTTTCAACAAACTACACACAGAACAAGGACTACAGAAAACACAAAAAAACCATGACAAAAACCTAATATAACACAAAAGGTGAGAGCAATATAGATCAAAGAAAACAGTACACCAATGGACCTGGAAGTCAGCTGTGACCTCAAGTACAGATGATAAAATATGTCTACGTCTTGCAAGCACCTTCAAATCACATCAAACAACCAATGACAAAAGTGTGGATATCTCAACAACCGCTGGACATACTAATCGATACTGGAGCCACAGTCAAACTTCTTGACCACAATGCCCATGACAGAATAAAAATGTTGACAAAACTGGAACCAACAAACAAGAAAATATTACCATATGGCAAGCAACACCCCCTTCCACTGCTTGGAAAACTAACCATTGATGTTTCAGCTTATGGAATATCCACTGAAGCAACTTTCTATGTGGTTCAAGGAGATCATGGCTTTCTGATCAGTCAAAAAAAAACAGCTTCAGAGCTGCGACTCATTCCATTGTTTACTATCAGCTCATGCTAAAATACCCAAACATTCGAAAGGCATTGGAAAATTGAAAAAACATTCAAGTTAAGCTACACATTGATGAGACTGTCAAACCTGTCACCCAACCACATCATCGTATCCATTTCCACATCCGAAAAAAGGTGAAGAAAGTAATGCAGCTCCTTGAGGATCAAGGCATCATAGAAAAAGTGGAAGGTCCAACGCCATGGGTCTCAACCATCGTTGCAATGCCCAAGCCCAAAAAATCCAGAGAATATACGTATCTGTGTTTGACATGCGCTTGCCAAACCAAGCCGTTACACAGAGAGATACACATTTCACCAACGGTAGATGAGACATCATCCACGATCTCACTGGAGAAGTGATGTTCTCTAAACTGGATCTTAATCAGGCTATCACCAACTTGAAATTAGCACCTAAGTCCAGATATATCACAACATTTTCAACCCATGTTGGGATTGAGAAGATGTACAAGGCTCATATTCAGCATCTCATTGGCAGCTGAAGTTTTTCAAAATACCATCCAACAGGGAATCCCTGGAGTCAGACATTTCAGTGATGACATTCTGGTGTATGGCACCACAGCAGATGCCCACAACAGATCTCCTGAAGCAGTCTTTCAACGATTACATGAAAATAACCTGACAATCAACAAGGACTAGTGTTGTCAAAAGACCCGGGTACTTTCGGTACCAAGTCGGTACTGAAAAATGAAAATGTTCACGGTACCAGGTTTCTTAAAGTACCGGTGGTACCGAGTACCCGCTCAATACGGTTCTTGGGACGCATACAGTGATACTATGATTTCCACGAAGCAGAAAACGAGGACGGAATCTCACAATCCAGTCATGAAATGAAAGTTACATTTTAATATGGACAGTCACGCAATTTGTCAAAGTAAGGCATACATGTAATCAACTCAAATCTCCATATGAACCAGTATCTGTAAATGTTCTGCATGTCTCTGTGTGAGTGAATGAATGGCAGAGACGTGCAGGTTTGTTTACTACATAGACTGAAGCGCGTGACGCTTGCAGTAATTTCAGCATCTGCGTCTAAATGAGACACATAAATACATAAACCACATCACCAGAGCTGTGCTGAGTCACTTCACAAGCATTTTTACCATTTCATTTGAGTAAAACCAGTTTCAATTTAAGGTATTCCGGCAACCCAGGGTTTCCCACACATTGATTTATTACCATCTATCAAATGACCGCCACAAAATAGATTTTCCAAAAGGCTTGGACTTCATTGAATAAACATGAGCACTGCACGTTTCAAAATCAAAAACCGATGTTGTTTTTATATCACTGTATTTCAGAAGGAAACCGACTGTTTTTAGAAAATTTTCGATTTCATTTTCAGTTTATTTCAAAATTTCATTTTGCAGTATGCTTGAATAAGGCAGCGTTTGGTGAGCTCAGGTTACCGGAGAATCCTGAATCTCTCCCGCTCTTAAAAGCGCCTCTTTGCTGGCAGAAAATGAAGTTGCATATATATATGTATATATGGGGCGGGGGACGTGTAAGGCTGTGCGGCAAACAACTGCAACCCGTCAAAATAAAAGTTCATTAAAGGCATTGTGCTAGAAATATTATTATTATTTAGTAGAATGTATGTGATACTGCTACTACTGTTGAAGAAATCAATAAAACTTTATTTTTTAAAGAAATAAATCACACAATATTTCTTCCATGTTTTAATTTTAATAGCAAATCCCCTTTATTTAACAAAAAAAATTAAATGTGTTTAAATTTCATTAATTAAAAGACAAATTAAATTTGGGTGAAATTTGTTTACTGTTTTTCATAATTATATTACTAGTAGAAAAACTTTATATTTATCTACAATTGTGTTTAAAGAATGGCATTGGTTTTATTTTTAATGATAAAAAGTGTTTTTTTTTTTTAATTAGCATATTTTTGTGTTTTGCTTTGGTACCGAAATTGGTACCGAGAACCATGGATTTTCACTGGTATCGAAAATACCGAATGCTGAAATTTTGGTACCGTGACAACACTAACAAGGACAAATTTGAATTTCACTAAAACATCCCTGGAGTTTTTTGGATATGTATTCTCCAATCGTGGCATCGCACGTGACCCCCCAAAAAAGTGAGCAATAACCTGTATGCCACCTCCACAAACCCAGAGTGAGGTAAGAAGCCTCCTAGGAATGGCCAATTACAGTGCAAGGTTAATTTCTGACTACTCTTCACTCACACAACCTCTGAGGAACTCACAATGAAGGACTCTGAATAGCTGTGGGGTAAAAAACAGCAAGCAGATGCATGACAACCCACAAAGAAATACTGGGTCAAAGCCCCTGTGGATGAGCTACCTTCTATCCTGAAAAGAGAAACCAATGTCATTGTTGATGCCAGTCCTGTCAGCCTTGGCGCTATCTTGGCACAGAGAGACACAAACCACTAATCACACCAATATTGTTACTTAGCAAGCAGGGCATTGACCCCCCCAGTTGAACAGAGGTACTCTCAAATTGGAAAGAGAGGCTCTTGCTATCGTCTGGAGCTGTGAATACTTCCATCTGTATCTTTATGGTGCTGAATTCAACATGATCACAGACCACAAACCTTTAGAGCTAATTTTTAACAACCCTAAATCAAAAAACCGACAGGACGAAATCGGAGAGATGGGCTCTAAGACTCCAGCCTTACAAATATAAGGTCCATTTACAAAGCAGGGAAGACAAATTCGGTGACTATATGTCTCGCCATCCACAGCAAACTCCACAAGACCTCCATCACGCATGAAGTTGAAACAGAAATGCATGTCAACTTTGATTATAAAGGGGCTTTATTTATGTCTGATCTGAAATCATTCTACAAGTCAGAGAGGAAGCCTACTGTCCTGGATGACAGAAGCGTACTTCTGAGAGGACACCGCATCATTATGTCAAGGGCCCTTCAGCACAGAGCACTTGATCTCGCACATGAAGGCCACCAGGGTTTAGTAAAACAAAACAGCTGCCGAGAGAAAAGGTCTGGTTCCCTGGAATAGACAAGCGGGCAGAACAACTAATATCAGCCTGCACTTCCTGTCAAGCATCAATTACTTACAACAAACATCAACCGCTCCAGATGTCAGAGTTACCTGAAGGTCCATGCCAGAATGTCTCTGTTGACTTTTGCGGTACATTTCCCTCTGGCGACTATCTTCTAGTTGTTCTGGATGAATTACTCTAGATTCCCCATTGTAGAGATAACACCATCAACAATCCGCACATACAGTCATTCCATTATTGGACAAAATATTCTCCACAGCAGGCATTCCCAAAATAATGAAGTCTGACAACGGCCCTTCGTTTTCCAGTCAAGACCTTGCTAACTTCACAATTCACCTTGGTATTCACCATCAAAAGATCACCCCCTACTGGCCTCAAGCCAATGGTGAGGTTGAGAGATTCATGAGAACCCTCAAGAAAGCAATATCAACTGCCACTGTTGAAGGAAAATCATGGAAACAAGAACTCCACAAAATTTCTGAGAAACTATAGAGCAACACCTCATCATAATACTGGGACGTCCCCTGTTAAACTACTTTTTGGCAGACCCATTAACATTAAACTACCAGCTTTACACAGTCCAGTGATTAATGACACACTTCGACAAACAGATAGCTCCAAAAAGCAAAAGATGAAACAATATTCTGATAACACAAAAGAAAGCTTCACATTCTGAGTTCAGTGTGGGGGGGTGATTCTGTGCTCATTCATGAAGGAAAACGGGAAAAAACATGACACCCTTCAACCCAAAACCTTACAAAAGTTATAAAAACTAGAGGTACAATGATTATAGTGCAAATAGGGAAACGCACTGCAACCAGAAACATCTCTCATCTAAAACCTCTGAAACAATGCACATCAATTCCACATGCCAACTCCACTGATGATGAGATGGATGAATGATGATACATAGAGTGAGACAAAGCTAAACATTTGAAGAAACCACTGAGTTAAGTCGAGGACAAGTTTGTTTTAAGTCCTCCATTACACATGCTAAATTCATTTTACTTGAATTTTATTTCATATTTCATGCTTATACTCAGGGTGAATTAGTATTGACATTATAATTATTATTTTATTTTTCTAAAAACAAAAGGAGGGATGTAATTTCGTACCTTACCTTTAAGAAAAGTGGTTTTCCCAGTGTGCTGTGCTTTGGAGTGTGGTTAAGGATGTACTGTTGAGGATGAGAAGCAAGCAGTAAAGAGAGAGAAATTTGTACTTCACACAGTTGTTGGTCTGAAGTTATTACACTATTTAAATGTTTATTTCTGTTCTCATATCAGATGTGTATGTATGTAGGTAAGTATGCAATGTATTGTATGTACCAGGAGCACCTTAATTTTTTTTTTTTTTTTTTTAATAAAATAAAAATTCCTTGTGTGTTTGCACACACCTGGCGAATTAAGCTGATTCTGATTCTGGTGTGATAAAAGATTTGATGTAGTATGTTAATTCGTTAGTAAAACATATAAAACTTTTTGCATTGTAATATTGAAGAACAGGATGTACAATTTCGACATGGAAAACAACCTTGTATATATGTTTTCTTGTCATTACGCACTATATCTGATTCTAACTAGCATATGTGCCAAATTTGAAGATCTGTTGTAAGTAAAACATCAAGGTTGTTTGAAAAAATAAAACATAAAGAAGGTTTTGAAGCTAAATATGAACCAATATTTATTTACAATAGATTTAATCTGATGGCTATTTTTGGAGTAGGTTGAAATGTAATTTACTGAAAATTGTTTCTTCTGGTGTTTTTTATTATATTTTATTTTATTTATTTAATAGTTCAATAACTGAAATTTCTCAGATTATTTTACTTTTTTAAAACTGCTGAATGAAAACCAAGTTTGTGGATAATCTCTTGAACAAAAATGATTCTTCAAAATTGCGGATTGTTTCTCAAATTCCTCTTCTGAATCACAAATAGGTCTAAGTCTATAGAGTTGACCTTCATATAATCATTAGCCGCGTTTCCACTGTCGGGCCAAAAGCGGGCGTGCTAGTGCGTGCCAGGGCCAGTCGCGTTTCCACTGTCACTTCCGGGGCTTGATCTTGCCTCGTCGGGGCCAACGGCCAGGATTTTTTGGCCCGACGAAAACCTTGGGCCAAAGCGGGCCAGCTGGGGCTAGAGGAGTGGTTATGAAACAAAGGCGGAGTTTCTCCGCGTCTGGAGTGCGTCAGAGCCGCGGATCATTTCATAAAGCTACAGCTATAACACTAGCATTAAAAAACTTTTTAAAATAAGTTAAGCTCAAAATCTCACTTTCAGTCAGCAGTGAGTGTTTGAAATAACTTGATCCGATGTGGATTATAATCACCCTAAAAGGTAGAAATATTTATAAGCGATGCAAAAGACTATGCACACTAGGTATTAACGTTACCATAGTAAAAACATGGTAAAGGTGACTGTTGGAAGAAATCAGAAGTCAGCTTCTATCACAATCATGTAGTAACATATTTTATCTGTCATAAGAGTTTAGCTCACGTAGCCTGTGTCATAAATGTATAATAGCCTAATGGTTTTTGTTCGGGAGCTTTTATAAAAATATAGAAATTATTGTTCATTTTAAATGTGATGTATGTGACTACGAATAAACAGAAAACAGTCTCTCGACTGAATAAGCAGGCTATTTTCATAACCCTTTCGGCGTTAAAAATAATTAAAATAGACATAGAAATACATTTATTTCTGTGACAAATTCAAGCCTGATAAATTAATTCATTATGCTCAATGTATCACTTATAATAAAACATAGATGCTTTTGAATTTAAATTTTTTAACAAAGCATGCAAAAACAAATGGACGCTTTTATCATGTTCGTTTTGTGATGCATGTCCAGTGATTTATTCTTATTAGTTTTCTGTAACTTCTCTTTGTGGTGAAATGATTGGATTGCATGATGTGGTTCCTGAGAGGCGTGTAAAGGGCGGGTTTTAGTGACAGCGCAGCGGAGCTTCTCTGCCCGACCAGTGGAAAACGCAGCACTATTTTGACCTCGTGATACTGGCCCGAGGCTATTAGCCCCGCCGGCCCGTTTTAAGCCCTGGCTCGCACTGGCCCGACAGTGGAAACAGCGGCTATTTGAGTTACTGAGATCTTGTCACACTGATGAAGGTAGCAAGCCGAAAGTCGGTTATTTGTATTTATCTCCTGTTTAAAGGGGGGGCTACAATGGTGTTTCATGTATTCAGTTGTTCACAGTGTAAAGAGAGGATCCTCATTACTAAAACATGGCCAAAGTTTTAAAAAAAATTTTGGACGAATGATGGAGAATTTCTGTGCCGAAAAAAAATTTCCTTCCGGTTAGATACAAGTTTCGGGCCTGTTTTTTTTTTTTTTCGATTGTGGATTTGCATGACGTAGTCATTGGTGGAAAACCAAAATCTTATATGAGCATTCTCTGGGGAAAAAGCGTGCCAACGCACACGTCGACCAGAGGAGAGTGAGACCGCGCTCATCAACGCACTTCATTTGGAAAAATCCGGTGGCAGCGCTGCATAGGACTTGTTTGAAAAATGTCTCCAAATAAGTGGTTTTTGGAATGTGAGGGACAAGTTTACCATGTTCAGCTTCCCAAAGAACCCAGCGTTACATGGAACAGTGGATGCAGTTTGTTTTTTTCAGGACAAGCAACAGAGTTGTAGCAAGTGTATTTGTGTGTTCTTCGTCATTTCAGTGTGACCAATGGTTTAAACAAGCAAACGTTTTTGCTATCTGTAAACAACTATTAAAACTTCATATTCACGGGGAAGAAGGAACGTCTCACCGGGGGGGGGCGGGAAAAATTTTTTTTTTTTATTTAACCCTTCAAAGACTCAAATAAAACTTTTTAATAACCAAATATAAACATAAAAAGGCGCGACAGCCCCTCCCGGGCAACTGCCGCGCACAAACAAAACACCAAAAAAAATAAAACCACAGGCATGGTCCTCTCTCGTCCCTTTACTGGTAGGTCGCTCCTCTTTTATATACTTTCGCATCCCCTCAGTTGGGAATAGGAGGACCGTGGGAGGGAGCAGGTGTGCGCTCATGACCCAAATACCCAACCGGGCCTCGACTCCGTTCCCACGGCTCTCGGTCCCCGCTCAATGTCAAACCATACCCCCCCATCGCACCCTCGCAGGGGGCGGGGGGTAATCACGGGGGGGGACTGCGGCTCTACTAAATACAACCCCCACCCCCCCCCATAGGTACGGTGACCCTGCGGGGAACCCCTCGGGGGGGTACGGCCAAGCGAGGCGAGAGAGAAACGGAGGATGGAAAAGGATGAGGAGGGCAACGGGAGAAGCGAGAGGGGGAGAGGAGGAGAAAAAAAAAAAATTCCAGTTCCCAGGGGACCCACGCTGCCGCTTAGGGCCCTCACCCAAAGCTGTGTGAACCAAATCCTCCGCAGTGCCTGGGCGGGTTTTTGGCACTAGGACCGGCCCCTCGGTTGGAACGGCACGGGACTCTTCATACGCCGACCCGGTGGGGGGGACGGCGACGGCCTTTCTCCGGTTTTTCGGGCAGCCGGCAGGAGTCCCCCGTTCCCTGCACCTCCTCCCCATTTCTTGGCGGATGGCAAGGGAAGGCATCCGGGGCCCCTGAGTCGAAACGGCGCCAAACTCCTCCGCTCACTCACGTGACGGCAAAGCCGCCCCATCCCAACATTCGCCGGACGGGGACGGGCCAGCGGAGTTTCGTTCCGTCACCCGGCAAAACTAATCCAGCCCCCACCGCCTCGTGGCGGGTGTACGCCCGCCAGAATGCTACGCCCTGCCCCAACGGCCCACCGCGGGATTCCCCACCAGCGGCAAGGGATTTCGGCAGGAGCGTCCCTCCTCCTCACGGGTTTCGGCACCCGTGTAAGGATAAAACTCCATAATTATGGGAAGAAGGAGGCGGGAAACCGGCGGAATACTCAAATAAAAACTTTATTACCAAAATAAATAAACATAAAAAGGGCGGACAGCCCCTACAAACGGTGTGACTTTCCACGCACAAACAAAACACAAAATAAAAAACCAGGGCCTGGTCCTCCCTCTCCTACGTCACGTTCCATGTCACTGTGAACGTACCTCGGTCATCTCTCTCCTTCAGTCTTCGCTCTCCTATTTATTATGCCTTCCGATATCTCCTTGAACGTGGGACTCGAGACGGGTGAGTGGAGCAGGTGTGCGCTCATTTCCCCATCCCACTCCCACCGGCCTCGCTCAATTTCCCACGGCTCTCGGCCCCAGCCCCACTCATCACCAAAACTATCAAAACATGGAGCGGTTTTCCCAATGATTAAAAGACCCCATTCTAATGTAAGTACAACTGCATCAGATTCTGTCTTTTGCTGGAAATCAGCACATACATGTGAATTTATGTTAATGGAAAACAACACGAAACACGTCAGGTCAGATATAGCTCCGCCCTGGGCACACCTCCAGGAGCTCGGCTTTTCAGGGAGGGGGGGAGAATCGGGTCAGCTGTATTTTTCTTTCATAAATATGATAAAAACTAAAGACCTTTTTGGAGATATGAAGGACTGCAGTAGTATGCTCTATGGGTACTCAAGATTAAAACATGAGATTAGGTGAAATGAAAAAAAACTGTAGATTATGTTACCCTATAAAGAAAATTTTAGAGTGCAGACCTGGGAGTAACATTTAAAATAAGAAATAGGGTCCTTGTCCCACTACAAAAGCCGTTGAGAGAGTGCAGGTGACTGTTGAGGACTGGATTATTGAACTAATTGAAATTGATTGTTTGTAAATATAGAAAAGCAATGTGTTGAATTCGTATTATAGAAGCAATATGTTCAAAAACAGTGATGCTAATTGTTATAGTAGTGATTGGAATTGCTTTTGTTCCTTTTTTTTTAGGTTGTTTTGGATAAACAATGCATAAAACACAATAGTGGATTATGAATAAAAAAGAATCAAAAAAGGAATCTGTGGTAAATGTTATTTGTGGTTGTTAAAAAAATGTTGTGGTTAATATTCTCTTTTGTTGTTTTGTTGTTTGTTTGGTTGGTTGTTTGTTTTGTTTTTTTTGTTTTCTTTGCCAGATGTTAGCCATTTTTTCCCAACACTGTACACGCTTTCTGAGTAACAGAAAAAAGTTTCCACTCCTCTTCAGAATAATTCCCAGTTGATTAATTACCAAAGATAGAGCAACTGGCCCAAAAACTTGTCAGGCACTTGGCTGGACAGGGGTTGGGACAAGGTCAGGAGTCACAGTGACGGCGTAATTAATGGCATTGCAGCATTAATGAAAAAGGACCAGCAACACAAAAGGGGATTTGTATTGGAATACTCAGAGGGACCCAGTTCCTAACGCACACAGTGGGGGGAAAGTAATAAAAAAAAGAAGGGCACTGCCAAAGGTGGTGCTAACTTTTATCGCATTTAGGAGATTTGTTCCCCTCCTGGAAAGTAATTGACCACAACACAACCAACACTAGGGCTGCAAGGGTTTAGGCAGTGAATCATGGATCACTTCTCCAAACTCTCTAGCAGGGAGCAAAGAAAGGGAACCATTTTCTTTCTGGAAGCGTGTTGGTTTTGCTATAGCAAATGTGATGTCAAACTTGGTGATAATCTGCGGAGAGAATTTCTTCTAGGAGTGAACACTGTGCACCCTCTAATCAACGGCAACCAAACAATGAACTGTTAAAAGAATTCTGGGCAAAAACGGCTTTTCAGTGTACTCTGAGGACCAGTAGCCAGGATGGCCTTGTACTGGACTCAAAGAGGACTTGCAAAAGCTGCGAAATGAATATACTGATGTGTCAGAGCTAAGAATAGCAAATAAAATGTACACTGCAGTGTATGCTATTGCACATGCACTAAATAATATATTAAAAGGACATTAAATCCTCCACCAACAACGCAGCAAAAGGGAGAGGGGGGATGGGGGGGGAGGGATGCACCACACAAAGGGGGTATGTGAAGACCAAAATAAGAAAAAAAAAAAAAAATCAAACAAAATATAAAAAACATAGAAATAATAATGGATTAAAATCTTTTCAGGCTTTAGAGTCTTAGAGTATATGGGTGGTGTGAAATTCAACCATCGAAACAAAACAGGGTGGGAAAATCTTCTTGATGTGCAAGTGGTGATCCAGTGGTGAGATATGACCGGTGGGAACTGACAGCTGAGAACTGAATGTCTGCAGTTTAAATCATGTGGGTGTCTATGACAGCTCACTGCCTCAGAGAAAACATCTTCAAGTCAATCAGGAAACATGTTCTGTGGGCAGGGAACAATGGAAAGGTACATTAGATACTAGCCACATTATTGGAGGGCATGTGAAATATGATAAAATCATGAAAAGACCGGCTTTGAGAAGAACAAAGGGGGGGGGACTATATGAAACCAGAGTGGAAAAATTACACTGAAGGAAAAAAAAAAAAAAACAAATATATATATATAATAAAAAAAAAAAAAAAAAAAAAATATATATAAGAATATATATAAATATATATATATATAATATATATATATATATATATATATATATATATATAGTAATATATAGTAGTGGAGAAGAGCTGGGCCCCCTGGAACTAGGAAGGCTGTGCAAAAAAAAAAAAGACCAAACTGTCTGCTGTTATGACTGTTATTACATGTGCAGTAGGACAAGAAAACATCAGTAACGGCACAGGGTAAAAACATATGGTGGGTAATTCTCATTAACCAATTGACTTCATCATGTACTTTCCATTTAGTATTCTTTCCTTGAAATTTCTTCACAGATTTCTAGTGACTGATTTCCTTGTGATTTGGAGTAGTGGTCAAATGAAAGCAAAGACAAGATGCTGTACTGAAAGTGGCTGAATTCCTTTACTGCACAGAAATCATTGGAAATGATGTTTTTGTTTTTTTCTCCTTCAGATGGGGTGTTACAAACAAAAAATTGTTTCTTTCTGTTTTATTTTCATAAAGAAACGCCCTATTGTCAGAGCCACAACTCCTTCAGAGCTGAGCTTCCTGTCGCTCTTCTCATTGGCTTAGTGTTTTCTCTGTTCAATTTTACTTTCAGTGGAGCTCCGACCCATGAGGGTCCTGTATTTTGCCGTTCACACAAGCCATTGGGTATCATTATGTCCTCTGTATCTCCTGTGTTTGGGGGGAAAAACTACAGTGGTTTTAAAAGTGGCCTTACAAGGACTTACACTGTCCAGGAAAATAGTTCAACATCATGGAAATGGTTTTGAGCCTCAGTTAACAGAGATACTCAGTGTTGTTCCTTAAGTCATAATTGGACTAAACAGGACTAAAGCGGAACATAGTGGCAAAAAAAACCATACTGCGTGATTCTGTAGCCAGGATAAGCCCGTAGTGTGGAGTGTATTTTCCATAGCCTCCATACTATGTATCTTCCTGAAGTCAGGTGGCTATACTATTATGTAATTGTGTTAAACACATTGTGCCTTACAAGAGCACACTGTATAGTTGTTTGTGCTCTACATGTACACATTGGCTAGTTTAAGTTTATTCTCTAACACACCTGAGTGCTTTGCTATGCATTTTGACCATGTGTCTTAAATTAAGGATAAGTCAAAGTAAGTCAAGTCAAGTCAAAGTCAAGTCTGCTTTATTGTCAATTCTTCCACATGTACAGGAACCTACATACAGAGAAAGCAGAACGAAAATGGCATTGAATTACTCTCAAAAAGTACCCCCTGGTGCATCTAGAATAGCACTAACAGTAGAGCCTAAAATCTAGATCAAAATATAAAATAATAAGATAGAAACTAACATAACTTAGGTACAATAAGGGAATGTAGCAAAAAAAAAAAAAAAAAACAGGGAATATAAATAGAACAAGCCAAAAAAAAAAAAAAAAAATATGGTTAAAATAAAAGCAGCGCAAGGCACAAGGCAACATGGCAGATAGAGTGCAAACCAATGAAAAACAAACCAGTGCAGATAAAAAGCATTTTTTACGTGCATAAAAAAACTAGCTTATTCAGTCTGGGCGCTCAAAGAGCATGTTATTTTATTTAAAACTGACTGATGAGTAGGTGTAGAATGACGTCAATTACATAGTGAAATGAGTATGGGTAGTGAGCAGACAAAGCTGCACAAAGTGACTGGGGCAGGTGCATGACATCTAGTAAGTGGAAGGTGGGACTGGGGATGTGGGGACCTGGGGGGGGGGGGTGTGCTGTGGGTCTGCTGTCGGTCCAGGAGAGGGTTCTACTCTGAGTGAGTGATGCCACACCCAGGAATTGGTTGGGTGATTGGGGCCATCACCTCTCTTCCACAGTCGCACCAAAACCGTTGATGGTCAGAGGAACAGCTGAGTGGGTTTTGCGCTTTTCTCCTGAAGTCAACAAACAATCTTCCTTCAATTACTACACGTTCAGGACGTTCAGACCGTTCAGAGAGCGAGATGGGTGTCACTGCCACCCAACACCGGCCAGGCGGATCACCTCGCTTCCTGGAAGTCATGTCTAGTCATCTCTGTTGCTAATGAGGGACCCCAACCACAGGCTCTTTGTCATTCGCCAAAACTTAATGAAGAGGTGGTGGGAGTTGTCAAGTTGTGTGACGGTTGTGTGCAGGTCGTGTTCCTGGACAGGCACGTGTGTCAAGCTGAAAAAGAGGAGGAGGGGGATCAGCCTTCAGCAATCAGCACACATCCTTGGGGGCGGACGGTGGGCCCCAGTTGTTGTCACGTGTGATGGTTGCTGGATTGATGTGTTGCTGCCGGAACCCCCAACGTACTGCCATGATGGTCTTTTCACAGTCAGAAAAAGTCTCCAAACAATCCCAGTGTTGAAGCCCCAGCGCAGACCATCAAGTTTTCGGGAGGGAGCTGTGAGGGATTGGATTTGGATTGTGTTTTTGAATGGCCTGAAAATGAAAGTCTTATGAACAGCCATTCCTGAACTTATGTGAGAGTTTTATGTTTTCTTAGAATGTAAAAAACTGTTACATGTGGTGTGTGACTATGTTAAATTTGTGTGGGCCTCCTGGCATTGGGATCACGGTGGCCGTTACCCCATATGGGGCTTACCGTGCTTTTGATCAGGAGGCCACAAGTTGCCGCAAAAACAATACAGTTGTGATTTAACAATTACCAATATCATTTCTAGAAATTGGGCTTCTAAAAATTCTTTTTCATTATGTAATTGGCCATTTGGATAAAATTCTAACATGGACTGAAATTAATACAACTTTGTTATATTACTTCTGAATTATTCTATTCATTATTACTAGTAGATAAAAGCGGAATAGGATGAACTCAAAATCTGGTCGTTCAGGATTGTTCATACGAAAGGTTCTTTTAATACGATTTGAAGCATGGGGCACGGGACAAAAATGTTCATTGTGTCCATTGCCGAATTTCTGGACATATTACTGGTTCTTAAACAATCAAAGTTGCAGTTTCGTAAATAACTATAAAATTAAAAAACTATGCTTTTTGTAAATTGGAGTAAGCATGGGCAGCGGGAACACTCTTCAAAAGGTACAAGGATATTATAAACCGGCATCCACTTGTTAAGAAGATCAGACTGGCGAGTCTGTGCTCCACCACCGGGAAGACGAAAGTGCATTTCGTCGGAGACGCGACAGAATGGTCACTGTTACTCTAAAAGCCTAAAGGCATACCTGGTAAGGGGCCAGCGGCTCGTGAAAGAATTTGACCACGATTACTTGAAGTATGGGATTTTTATGATTTTCAGAATACTGATACTTTCGATACTCAATAGTCTAACATTTAATCAAAACAATCGAATGTTTATCTGTGATCAGCTTTGATAGAAGAAAAATTGCCTAAAATTTCTTAAATGATCACTTTGGGAACTGGGTGTCAGATCAAATAAAAAATTTGGGGCTTTAAGGGAGTAGATTTCAAACACATGGCGCTGGGGGATTCAGAAGCGCAATAAACTAATACATTTTGATAGTCAAGCAGGGAAGGCGCAAAATAAATAATATAAAAGGGGACGAATACGCTAAAAAACCTTTGGGACCAGGCCGCTCGGAATTTCGGCTTTTTGGGGTGGGCGGCGGGTTGGATCCCTACAGTTGGGGGGACCGTTCCCTCCGTGATTCATCACATCTCCTGTTGGGAAAGGGGTCTTTTCAGCGCCATCATTTCACAAAATGTGCTCCAGAAAAGAGAAGAAGAAAAGAGGCACCACATTGGTTTGAGGCTTCTCCTTCCTTTTCCGTTTACAGGCGCATTCTATTATTGGCCTTTTAAAAAAATGTTAAGGGAAAGTTAGCTTCTTAGAAGATGCAACACCATCTTCATAGATTTTACTTTGGCTGAATGTGAAAGGAGTTTCAAAAAATGCTCCTTTAGGGACGGAAGGGGGGGACTTGCAGCAAAATCAGCGGTGGGGTCCTTAGAAATTTAGTTAAGAAAAAGACGGAAACCACATGGAATGCAGTAGGATTAGTATGGGACGAAATGCAGGATCTTGAACCAAACAGGAAAGATTGGGAATTACATTAATTCAAAATATTTTATTATCCTGTGTGCTTCCAAAGAGGGGCTTGCAAAACTAAATTTCTGATATGATTAATTTTGCTGTAACCCCCTATGGTCCTTGGGCTACAGTAGTTAGCAGTGTATAATTTGGCAAAAAACCCATTGAAAAAACGGGAATCATTTTATGTGCAAAAGACGTAAGAAAGTCAAGAAGGTAAGATAACTTAGGAAATTGGATTATAAACTAAAAACGATAAATTTTTTAATTGCTCACTCGAAATCTTTTTGTATGTTCAAAGTAGGTTCAAAAAGTGAGGTGGGGCCAACACAACCGTTGCTGCAATGAAAATTAAAATTAGGAGAAATCTTCAAAAGGAATCTCTTAAATCTGGCAAACAAAAATAACTTGTGTCCAATGTCCCAGAATAAAAACTTACTGATGCCGTGCTAGAAGTAAGAGTCTAAGTGGACGGTTGAATTATAAAAAAAGAGACATTTAGTAATCCTCTAAAATTCTCTACAACCTACAAAACTATCAATGCATGTTGTAATGACACATTTGATGCTTAAGAGGGTGGAGGGCTTGTACCCAAGTAGACGGGTTTTTTTTAAACACATTTTTCACAGGACATTCTAACTCTCCGAGGAAGAAAAGAATAGTCACTAGTCAAATATCCGAATTAAAGTTTTATTAAATGTTATTTGTTATTACCCTCATTTAATGTATTGAAAATCTCTCAAAGTAGGAAATCTCTGAACTTTCTCACAGACGATGCCTTCGGCATCCTAAAGGGATTTTAAGGTGTTTTTTTTTATTTTTTTTTTTTTTTCTTGTATTTTAAAACTGGGCTTCCAATTTAAGGAAAACAGGGAGCATTACAATGGCCATCGGTACTTTTCACCATCCTTCGGCAATCAGCTGTGCATCAAATACTTCATGACACCACAATAATGAATTCGGATAAGTTAAATTTTATAATAAACACAACCTTCTCTTTGTTAGTGTCCCCCTCTACTCTCCCCATCCGTAGGTTTTCTGAGAGGAGGGAGAGTTTTTGTGTTTACATTTTGATCTTTTCAAATCCACAATGTTAAGAGAGCAAAGGTACTCTTCATACACTCTCTCTCTCTCTCTCCTCTCTCTCTTTCTCTCTCACACACATCTCAAAACACACACCACCAAACACCAACACACACACCACCATAATACACATATATCAATGCTGTTAGTACTTCCACTTATAGCTTCATATTCAAAAGGTCACGAAAACTCTAAGCTTTTTTTGCACAGGGCTAGCTAAAGGGTTCGGGTCTGTTAACTGGGCCCACCTAGTGATCACACTGCTTAAAAAAAAAAAATAAACACAGTTACATCTTCCATTCGCCCACCAGGAGCGGGGAAAAGAAAACAAACCAACAATCAAGACATCGTCAACACACACACACAAACCCTAATAATTTGCTTGTTAATACTCCATTATTAAACTGCCATCTATATACCAAGCCAGGGAGAACACAAGCCTTTTTTTTTGCAAAGGGCCTATGTCTAACGGCGTTTGTTGTGTAATGGTCCCACCTAGTGATCAAACTGTAAACAAAAAAATAACAACATGGTTTAACTCTTCAACACCAGGAAAACAACCAACCAACAATTCAAGGATCTCACACCAAACACAAACACCTATAATTGACTGTAGAACTACAGATAAAAACTCCCATAATACAAAGCCAGAGAGAAAAAACTAGGACTGTTTTGTGAAACAGTGCCTCATATAACGGGTAATCGGTTAATGGTCCCAACCTGTTGATTAAACTGTTGGAAACATAAATAAAAAAAAAAAAATAAAAATTACTCTTACCAACAAGGGAAAACCGAAAACAAATCAAGGAGGACTGCATGATTATCTGGTTGTTCATGGCTTTTGCAACTCAAACAAATGAAAAAAACTGTGTTATCATGGCAAAACGTCAATGGCCTGGCCACAACCAAACAAAAAAACAAGCCACGAACAACAAATGAGGGAGGAAAAAAGGAAAAATAAAAATCTAATGCTGCACAAAAAACTCTACAATGCAGCAAAGCCAAAGTTGTTACTAATCTTTGACATGCCCAAGAACTGTGATAAAAGGTAAAAAAAAAAAAAAAATCCAGTCCACAATCACTTTTATATTTAAAAATTATATAGTCATTTTGTGTTGTTTTTTTTTTTTTTTTCAAATCAGTGACATCATTTATGAACTTGGTAATTAAAGATCCGGTTAAAGAGTCTAACGTCTTGGATTTTTATTTTTTTAAACATTGGTAGTTTTTTTTAAACAGGACTAATGGTGCTTAATCGATTTATGCAAAAAAATTAGAAAAAAATAAAATTATATGATACATTTTTACAGCAGTTTAATTTTAGTGGATGTTTCATCACGAACATTAATGAAAAGGGTAGTGAATTTATTGACACATGCCACAAGGGTTAAACACGAAACCCCTGCATTTACTCACAACAGATATTTGAAGAAGTCATGTAGTCCGGTAAATGTTAGTTGTCCCAACTGCACATGATTGGTGACCTATGCCGATTCTCAAATAGGCCACGCCTAACTGATGACGCAGTTTCAATTAAAGCTGTTTCTGAAACCCCTCGAAAAAACACGTGCATGAGGCCTTGCAACACAAATACAGGCAATTCAACCCGCAAGCCAGAAAGGGGCAACACTGTTGATAAGATACACCGGCCCCGGCCGTCAGCAAAAGAACAGCGAAACGCGCATGCCGTGAGTTGCACACTTGAAAACAAAGCCCATTAGATAGTGATGGGGAAGTTCTTGTTCTTTCATGAACCTGTTCTTTCAGACAGGCGTTTCAAGGAACCGGTCAAAAAAATGGTTTCATTTAAATTTTTTTACTCCGGAGAGAGAGAGAGAAGGAGAGGGCATTTAAGGAGGAGAGAGAGAATTTTACTCCGGGAATTGTGAAAGGGGATTGAATTTAATTTTCACCCGGGGGAAATCAAAATCAAATTTTGTAATGTACGTCCCACCCCAAATCAATTTTGTGGGTGAAGCACTTACCTCCATGTCGTTCCAAACCCGTAAAAGCTTTGTTCACTCTTCAGAACACTATTTAAGATATTTTGGATGGGAGTGAAAACTGGGAGGAGGCCTGTCCCAATAGACTGCCAAGTAAGTAAACTGTCAAGGTCCAGAAAGAAAAGTATGCAAAGACATCATCAGGAAAATAATGAAAGACAATACATCAAGAAGACATAATGTCCATCTGCCATCAGCTTTGATTTGAAAGAAAAACAGTGCATCCTTGTGGCACAGGCGATGATACAGAGAGCAAGAAAAACCAGAAGAGAGCATATGTTTTGTGGCTCATCCAAAAATATATTTTAAAATTGTGTTCCGAAGACCGAACAAATCTTTTTACGGGTTTGGCACGACATGGTGGGTAAGTGATTAATGACAAAAATCTTTTCATTTTGGGGTGGAATGTCATCCCTTTAAGCTACTTGAAGAATTATAATAAAAAGGTAAATAAATTAGATTTTCATCAGCGCAGGAAACCCATAATCCACTTATTATACAGAAAAACCATTGCACTTTATTTCGTTATTGAATAAACTTACCTTTCAACAGATTGCCCTTCATTCAAGTCTTCGGTTACACTGGGCATCAAACAGATATCAGAATCAGTTATCCAGAAGAACCGGTTCGAAACAACATGTCCGAAAGAAACGGTTCACATTTCAGTGTACTGTGATCCGAAAATCCGATGCAACCTGTGTTTCTGACTGAGAACCGAAAAAAACCACTCTAACCGGCATGCCGGCACACACATTCAGTATATCATCGGCTACTCTACCGTAAGGTTCAGTTCTATTTTACTACAAACTCAATTTGTGAATGTGTCATTGTTAACTGTAATTGCACAGTACAGGTACATTTCATAAATCTATCCCTTATTCCTATTAAACATAGTGCTTCCCACAGAAGCGTAATTTATGGTCAATCTTCCCACACAACACCCCCTTTGGCCTATAACCTAACAGAATCTTCAACTCCTGAACAAAGTACACAGATTAGATACATTCCATCTTTTTAAAAAACAAAAAGTAAAATAAAAAATATATTTCTAATTGCACACGTTCTGATTTTGAACAAAATACTTGGATAACAATGCTTTTTGTCCCCTTGAAAAATTACATAGGAAGTGAGCTTTTCTGCTCGTGTATTCCTGACCTCTTTGATTTGGGTACAAAATCAAAAGGCTATTCCATAATATTTCCCTATTTGCAATTTTATCATATCTGAATGCTAAACTATTATTTATTATGTAAAAATTCCATGGCTTTGTGTTTCAGTCACGTCCCCCCCCAACAATGACACAGAGGCGAACGCAGGCCTGAGTCTAGCCAATGCTGATGTTTGGTTCTTCACTGTAGGCATTTTATTTTTGGAAAAAAAAAGTACCAAATGTGCTGTCAAGTTAGCAAATGCTGGAGCTGAGGGGAGCAAGTCTTTGTGTGTGGAGAGCCGGCACAATCATTTCAACTGTTTCCTTATACCAGCAAGAGATTCACCTTTAAAAACTTATTGCCTTATTAATAATGCATCACTGTATAAAGGTCTTCTTTTATATGTACTCACAATGAAAACAACAAAACATTTGTGCTTTTGTAAAATAAAGTAAAACCAAATAGGATGGTGCTTTCTCTGACATTTGAGTTTCCTTTCTTTGAAAAAATTAAGCCTGTCACAAAAAGGAAGCCCTGAAACTCAGCATATATATGCTATGTTACTTGATCACACTGCCCCCCCCCCCATTTATCTGTAAACTAATTTTCAAATATATTTCAAGAATTTATTCCATGTATGTATACATGTGGTACTGCAGAGTTTATATATATATATAAATATTAATATATATATATATATATATGCAATATATTGTATATATATTATATAAGGGAAACAGGTCAATTTAGCTCAAAGGGAATCATTTTAAAGATTTTTGTAAAGGGAATTTTGAACAGAACTTCACTGTTGTCACGGACCCTGCTGGATCACTTGAAACGGCCCAGCGATTCACTGAAACGAGCAGCCATTTAACATCAAATTCTGCGCTGGATATAATAATATCCAAAGTATAGTGAAAACACTATTAATTAGCACAGTAACAAGATCGGCAGTTTAAGACATTAACTTGTAAGCACAAAACACAAGATACTTCTCTTTTCAATTATAAATCAGGTTTATTAGATAAATCTAAGACATATAAACTAATCTAAACAAAACATAAAGCACACCTAACACTCACAAACGTTCAGGGACACGTTAGCAGGGGGGGTAGGATAGAACGTTAAGGAAGAGAAGTTGTGAGTTTTAAGAGAATGAAAACTGTGAAAATCCCAAGTTTACCAGCAATGCGTGAAATTGCATTCGAACGATGAAAAGCAACATCAGGTCACGTTAATTAACCCTCACATTGAGTCTCATCAATTAGGTTAAAATTATAATTAGATAACACCAGTACAGATTTTTAGTGAATGAAGATCTGGAGGGAGGTTTTAAAATTGAGTTGCGTGTGCCTTGCGGTGTAAGGGTTGGTTCCCTTTGTTGTGTCGATGATGAAAAGGGGGTTTCCCGAAGTTGCTGACTTGGCTGGGAGTTCAGGTAGTAGTAGTTTGAAGTGACGTCTTGGGAAGCCCGATGGTTGGGTATATAGGCTGAAGATGCGGAGTTGTGGGCTGGTTGAAGTTTCAGACGGGCACGCCACCCCGGAGGTCAGACTCGGAGACCCGGCGTTACAAACACTTAAAACTCCAGAACACGAACTCTCAAACGGAAAAGAAAAGAAACTAAAGTAAAAGAATAGAAGTAGAGTTCTTCTCACGAGACTCAGGTGGTGTTTCTTATCATCGTGGCTAAGTAGCAGGCGTGCGGCGAGGCATGCGGAACGCGCTCGCTCGAAGAACGTGCAAAAGTGATGACAAAGCACTGAGGCATGAGCTAAAAGCAAAATTTGATGGTGTCCTGATCGTATTTAACTGGCATTTTGGCCACACCTCAAATGTTGTCTTGACCAATTAGATATTGTCTTTTCTCGGGGTGTTGCATTGTTTGTCCCACCCATTCATAAATCATATGTTATCTTATTAAGCACGTGGTCCGAATTTCCCCGCTCTTGCAGGGTATAATTTGGACATGATTCCTATAACAAATGAATATGATACATTTGACAAATAACTGATGGTCAGAAAATGTTTCAAGCAAGAAATTCAAACACACACATACTAAACATGAATAATGATCCCTTAAGCTATTCAAGAGTTATTTAAAAAAGACATACACAATAAGTGGATTAGAAACATTAAAGTCCAATGTGTGGGTTACATGTTATGATATGGAGTTACAGCAATGGACTCATATCCATTTAGAAGTCTTTTTTGAGTTCATTTTGGTGCATATATGCATTGGAAGGCATTCTCTGTGCCCATTCTGGGGAGTAAGATATTGTCCTGTGAAGACCAGAGGGGTTAACAGGTCTCCTTAGGAATTTCAGGTCTCCTGTTCCAGTGGCTAGGTGGGGGAAGTCAATCCAACGATCTTGTTTTACTCTCATGGCTTTACATTGAGGGTCAGACTGTGCCATCTCTCTTCGATTACTTGCCCCAAATTAGGACAATCTCTTCTTCGAATTGAAATTGTCAATAATTGTTCTAATGGTGTTAATGTTAAAAAAACTGTTCTCTGAAAGAGTTGTTTAGTTATCTTTGCTTCAGACTGTGGTGCTAGGAGTTGATTTACACAACATCCTGCGTTTCTGTGGAATTCGGTCGGCTCATGTTTCAACCAGGCTCCCGATCGAATCTTTAATTTTTCTGGTTCAGGCCTCATACGCTACATATATATATATATATATATATATATATATATATATAATATATATATATATATATATTATATATATATATATATATAACATACTGTTAATAATTTAGTATTTTCACATCTACGTGGAAAAATGCAGTTTGTACTACTGTCTGTTCAAAATAAATCGAAAGAAACCAAGCATAGTAGATTTTTTTTTTTTTTCTGTGATACCGAAATCGTACCGAACCGTTCTATTGTTACAATGGACTTATTGTGTACATACATGTTTTGTATATACTTATTAAATCAGTATGTACACTATATACTTATACTTTTATATCATGTTTTTGTACTTATATCTTTAAAAATTACATATATGTAATGACATCTGCAATTAATTTCCGTAATTACATTTATAATTACACTGTTGACCCACCCATCCCAACACCAAACCTGTCCCTAACCTTACCCGTATCCCACCTCAATAGCAGCAAAAGTGTTTTGGAATACAATATGAACACAATAAGCACATTGTACTTATTTTTTTATGTAAGTACATAGTAGTTAAGGCCACCTTATATATATATCAGTTAAATATCTTACTTCACTATTGTTTCTTCCATAATGACAAATAAGTGTAAAAAGCTAGCATGGAAGATTCATAACGCCAACCCCAAAGGACATTTAAACACAATAAAAGGCAGCACTATCCCTGTTCCACCTCAGAGGTTCCTGCTCTTCATACAGATTGGCATGGCAAAGAAGACTGTGTCACTGCCACTGTTTTACTGTTTGCGTGTTGTGTATGGCGTCTATTCACACGACTCTGCAGACTGCTTAGTCAGCCTGCCCTTCCTCTACTTTTCTACAGAAAAGAGACATTAACATTGGGGCGATATTCTCAATCCACCATTAGTGCTCTGCTAAAGATGCATCCTTTCACTTCCAAAACCAGAGCCAACAACATGCACCAGGTTGTATGATGATATAAAAAAGCTGAACATGACTCTTTGATGATGTAAAAAAAAAACTCTGATGTAATAAAACTAATGTTTTATTTTCACAGACAGCTTCAGCTTGCGTGCCGAGTTTAAATTTTGCACACAGACACTGATTTTGCCATTGAGGAGAATTAATAACAGCACACAGCTGTTGGCCTGGTGGTTTTCTTTGGGCTATAAGATATATGATTCCTGTGGCTCAATAGCTTCAGGCTATCTTCCTCAGGCATGGCTTTGATGAAATGGATATGAAGAGACTCTGAGTGACACATCATGTTCTAGGACAACCTGCTGTTAATGCCATTGTTGGAGAGTCAAACTCCTCTCCAACCATAGCCTTGGCTTCTGTAGTTGGGTCCATTCAGTTTGCCTGTGTAAGAACTCTCATTTAATTCTGCTTGTTATCATGTTAAATCAGTGCATGATGAACTACTGAAGCAGGCACCAAAATATGTGCTTCATGTCATTTTTAACCAATTAAAAACAATGGTTGTAAATGTAGAAAACAGTGTGTTAAATTAATTAGATAACAATTATGCCTTTTTGGATATTAGAAAGATTAAAATAAATTTTATGTATTAAGTAAATTAAAAACTGTGTAATTAAAATGTTTTCTTTCTTGCAGATCAGTCATTTTGCAACATGTGCATGCCTGAGTAACAGAAAAAGGTTTGCATCCTTCTTCAGAACAATACCCAGTGATTATTACCAAAGCAGAGCACTGGCTCAGCTTATAAAGCACTTTGGCTGGACCTGGGTTGGCGCAGTAAGGAGTCGCAGTGACTATGGTAATAATGGCATTGCAGCATTTGAGGAGGCTGCAAAACAAGTTGGGATTTGTATTGAAATACTCAGGAAACCATATTAAGAACTGATCCACAAGAGCAGTTTCTAAAGACGCTAGAAGTGGATAAAGAAGGGCACTGCCAAGGTGGTGCTGGCTTTTGTTGCACTAAGAGATTTTTTCCCCCTTGTGAATTGTAATTGCACACAACAACACATTACAGGGATACAGTGGGTTGGCAGTGAATCCTGGATCACTTCTCGAACTATTGCAGAAACAAAGGCATACAGTTTTCCTTTCTGGAGCAGTGGGTTTTGCTATAGCAACATGCCAAACTTGTGGGCCTACGAGAGTTCCTGGTGAATGTGCACCCTGATCAAGAACCAAACATGTACTTTTAAAAGAATTCTGGGAGAACAGTGTTTGAGTGTTCTTTCAGGATTAGCAGCAATGGTGGCTGTACTGGCTCAGAGAAACTGGCAGAGCTACAAAATGAATATACTGATGTTTCAGAGCTACGGATAGCAAATAAAGTGTACACTGCAGTGTATGCTATTGCACATACACTACATAATATATTAAAAGACTTAAAATTCTACACCAACAGTAGCAAAGTAGAACAGCCCACACAACAAAAGGTATTTAGAGCACATAAAATAACAATAGAAAAATCATAATAAAAAATATTAAAATAGAAATAATAATTAACAATAATAACAATAACAATAACAATAACAAAAACAATAACAATAATAATAATAATATAATAAAATCATAATCATAGAAAAAACTTTTAATCTATAATAATAATATGATGTTAATTTAATCAAATTAAAATGTTGTTTCCTCTCAGGTGTTGGAGTATATGAGGGATGTGAGATTCACTGTTAAAACAGGTGAAGAAATTTTCTTTGATGCAAGTGGTGATCCAGTGGCGAGATATGACCTGGTGAACTGGCAGCCTGCTGGGAATGGAGGTCTGCAGTTTAAGCATGTGGGGTGTCTATGACAGCTCGCTGCCTTCAGAGAAACATCTTCAGGTCAATCACGAAAAAGTGTTATGGGCAGGGAACAGTGGACAGGTATTGAAATAATATTAATTAATAACAATTATTGCAGTCACATGAAATATCTGAATTGTGAAAAGGACAGCCAAATACAGAACAATCATTTTAACAAACTTATATGAAATATAAATATATGAAAACAGAGTGTCAAAGTTGAGGGGCAAAAAAAAAAAAAAAATTAATAATAATAATTTCAAACAAACAAATACTCTAACTATTAATTCATAATAAGTTGAGCTTTTATATGACAGCTTATTTTCTTATAGTTGCCTGTGTCCATGTGCAGTGAGACCTGTCCCCCGGCACTAGGAAGGCTGTGCAAAAAAGGACGACCTGTCTGCTGTTATGACTGTATTGCATGTGCAGAAGGAGAAATCAGTAATGGCAAAGGTAAAATAGGACATCCTGGTGTGATAAAGTGGTAAATAATACTGTCTGTTGTTCTAGGTTCTTAATGATTCACTTTCTATTCTTTCTTTCTTTCTTTCTGTTTTTTTTTTTTTTTTTTTTGGTTTTCTTCTTCCCAGATTCTAGTGATTGCTTCCCTTGTGATTTGGAGTACTGGTCGAATGAAAGCAAAGACATATGTGTCTTAAAAATGGTTGAATTCCTTTCCTATAATGAAATCATGGGGATGGTGCTTTGTATTTTTTCCATCATTGGAGTGTTATTTAACAGCAATGGTATCGTTTCTCTTTTATCGTCATAAAGAAACACCTATTGTAAGAGCCAACAATTCAGAGCTGAGCTTTCTGTTGCTCTTCTCACTCTCACTGTGTTTTCTCTGTTCACTTACTTTCATTGGTCGACCCACTGAGTGGTCCTGTATGTTGCGTCACACAGCATTTGGGATCACTTTTGTCCTTTGCATCTCCTGTGTTTTGGGGAAAACAATAGTGGTCTTAATGGCTTTCAGGGCTACACTTCCAGGAAGTAATGTCATGAAATGGTTTGGGCCTCTTCAGCAAAGAATCAGTGTTGTTTCCTTAACATTAATACAGGTGATTATATGTGTGATGTGGTTAACAATATCCCCTCCTTTCCCATATATGAATTTCAGCTATTACAGAGAAAAGATTATCCTAGAATGTAACTTAGGTTCAGCTCTTGGTTTCTGGGCTGTTCTGGGTTATACTGGTCTGCTATCAATCTTGTGTTTTATTTTAGCTTTTCTTGCTCGGAAGCTACCTGATAACTTCAATGAGGCCAAGTTCATCACATTTAGTATGCTCATATTCTGTGCTGTCTGGCTCACATTTATCCCAGCTTATGTCAGTTCTCCTGGAAAATTTACTGTAGCTGTAGAGATATTTGCTATATTAGCTTCGAGTTTTGGTTTGCTATTTTGCATATTTGCTCCAAAATGTTACATAATTTTGCTAAAACCAGAGAAAAACACAAAGAAACAAATGATGGGGAAATCTTAAACTCATAAATAATTGAACAATATAGCTACATTAAGCAATAGATAACAAAAAAAAAAGAAAAGAAAGAAAGAAAGAAAAAACAACCTTGAAAGAAAAAAACAACCTTCAAGAAAAGTTTTAAAACCAGTTACTTGGAAAGGTTCATTATAGCTGTTTAAACTGATAAAAATGCACTCCTGTCTAACTGGTGGTCCTGCTTCTCTCAGGCTGTGGCCAGGCTTTGCAGGGAAAGATCAGGTCAGCACTCTTGTTTACTATCTCCAAAGAAAATCAATAAAAATAAATAAATAAAATAAAAAAAACTGTATTTTTCCGCAGTAAAATATGCAGCCATTTATTTGGTTTAGAACTGTATTTCATGGACATGGCGTTTATGCCTCTTAAAGGTACAGGTTGTAGGACCTGCCACTAGAGGGCGCACTACCAAAACAATAACAATCGTGTGGTTTGATGACGCTAGAAGGAGCGTGGAATGATGGGATTTGTTGTCTTCTACCCAACCGCTGACGGCCATCTATCAGACGGAAAGATAAATCATGGATTTAGTTGATTACTGTTTAGTCAGATGATATGAATACGATTACCACTTGTTCAACAAATATATACACTCGTGTACATTCAAACACAGTAATTGGGCATACATAGCAAACTCGAGTTCAACGATTTGCGCTAGTAGATTACATACAAAGTCAATGCAAAGACGCGATCAGACTATGGATCAGACTCGATGACCCGCATTTGGCGTGTATGCCCCCCATAATACTAATCTTGTTGATTGTTTATAATAGCATACGTTTTCTGTAAAGATACGAATCAAAACAACTCGGCATCTCTTTCTAGTTGAAGTTTGTCGCAAAGCTCTCTCCATCTAGAAAATGCAACACCAATATTGATCCTCTCTCTTTCTCCTCCTCTTGTCCCAAACTTTTTGGGTCGTTTGGTTGGCCCGTACACTTACGTTTACGGTAGCTGTCCTTGTCAACAAAACCAGCGGCAGACGGTAAACAGTAATTATGTTCCATAAATAAGTAACACAGTAGGGAAAACTGCTTGAAGCAAGCTAGTGGTTTGCTGGACGCTAGACACTACTTCCGCATTTGTCCACAACACTGTTGTCATGTGGTTTCTACGTCAGTAAAGGCGGTAAACAAAGGATAACTAACGTCATTGACAGGTGACTGCACTGCCACGTGTCACTGTTTAGAATGGAAATGTTCTCATGATTTACAAGTAGTTGAAAACATTAGAGATATTGTTAGTAATCAGCTAGACAAAATATATAACACTAGCCTAGTGGTTTTTGGATAATTTACTGCAAATATCTTACAAATTGTACCTTTAAGTGCATGTTTTGTATCAAGCATCTCTTAACACATGCCATATTAAATGTGTTTCCATTCATTAATCCATTTATTTATTTATGTTTTGTTTGTTTATCTATATATCCCCTCAACAAACTTCAGCAAGAGAAAACACTTCTGTCTGGGTAGACATTTTTCACTTTGCTTTTTATACTAGAATATAACTTGTATGCTGCTGAATTTGTGTCCATCTCTGCCACCCCCATGTCTGAGGCTCTAAACTAGTTTCTTTTCTTTCCTATAGGACAGGGTTTCCCAGCTCTGGCCCTCGAGGTCCACTTTCCTGCAGAATTTACCTCCATCAAACAAAACTCGTCTGCCAGTAACTTTCTAGTAATCCTGAAGACCTTGACCTCAGGTGTGTTTGATTAGGGTTTGAGCTAAACTCTGCAGGAAAGTGGAACTTGAGGGCCAGAGTTGTGAACCACTGCTGTAGGAGCTGGGCATGGGCTGTTGACTGGTGGCCACGCAGCAGCCAGCTCATGAAATCAGTTTTTGAATAAATTCCACCAAGGGGCCCGAAGAAGAGATTGGGAGCTTCCAGGAGAAAGTCTTTATCTTTCTCCTTAATCCCTGTTAGAGTAAACCATTGCTGCTGCTTTGTGGCCACCATACACCCCATAGACTAGCCAGTACCTTGGCCATACAGTGAAGACCGTGCAGTGTTTTAATTTTGCATTTATTACTTCATTAATTGTCTTCAGCCATGTTAATTTCATTGACAAATAATTTTCATCATAATTTTCCTGCACTACATTTTTTTTCCCCACCAATGAAAACAAGACAGTAATGGAATAAAACTTGTTTTGAATGACAAAAGGTATGGCAAAAATCTACTGACATTTTCGTCAAACAAATAAAAACAAGATGAAAATGTCAGAACGAACCTGCTGCATCATTAAGAGGATAGATCTGCACATAGCCCTATTGATCTATCCAGTGGGACATAAGCTAGCATACACTTGTTGCATGTCTCATAAAACATAAAAAAGTCAATATCTGGGAGTAAGTGGCCATGGGGAAATACAGAGCTGAGTATCATCAGCATAACCGTGTAAGCTAACACTGTGTCTCCAGATTGATATCTACCAAGGGTAACGTTCGAAAAGAAACGGTCCTAGTACTAAGCCTGTGGTACTCCATACTGCACTTGATACTTCTTCATTCACTGCTATGAATTGATAACGGTCAGATAAGTATGATTTGAACCCATTTAACAACTCAACCACCCCAAAGGACCACTGAATAACTGCTGGATATCCATTTTTTATTGTGTGTGTGTGTGTGTGTGTGTAGTTCCATATTTTCCCACTAATGCCGTAGAACTGTTGTATAAATGCAGTATCACACTCGTAGCCTTGTGATATTGATGTGCTGTGATTACTTTTTTCTGCCGAATCACAGCTGTGTTAATATACACCCAGCCAAATATGTGGGTCCCACATGGTTTATACTGGGTCTACATGGGTACCAAGTGGGCACATGGTCCCAAAATGGGCATCTTCTCTTGGGCCCACTTGGGTCAGCTAAGTAGGTCACACATGGGCAAAAACAGATGGGCTCACTATGTGGGTCCTAGTTTGGTCACAAATGGAAATGAGTGCATGGACTCAAAATGGGCAACACAAATGGGGCCCATATGGTTTTAACAAATGGGTTAGACATGGGCAAATACACTCAATCCCATATAAGCTGCATAAACTGGCCCATGGTAGTACCCACATAAGCAACCTCCATATGGGTTTAGAATGGGGAAATACTTATGGGGCCCTCTTGGTCAAACCATATGGGTAAAACATGGGCAAACACAATCATTCCCATATTGGCTGCCTACTCTGGCCCAAGGTAGTACCCACCAGTGTTGGGCTAGTTACTAAAAGAATGTAATATATTACTCATTACTAGTTACTCCCTTTCAAAAGTAATATGTTACTAGCAACTCTACTCGTTACATTACTTTTTCTTCACGCCCCACAGAAGTTTGTAACTGTGTATCTTCCACATAAAAACTCTTCGAGAATGTTACTAACAACATATTTCTGCCTCACATTTGGGGACCAAAATCCACATTGGATCACAGTCAGAAGTTATTACAAACACTCAATAGTGATTGATAGTGACATTCAAGTAGAAGTATTATATAAATCTCATTAATAGTCATGTGTAGCTTGAAGCTAATTGTAATTTCTCTGTTACCCAAATACAATTATATTTCATTATGTATTTTATTAAATCACATAAGTTTGTAAGAAAACCGTTTAATTTTCCCCCCAAAAAAAATTATAGTTATAGTTATAGTTATAATTATAGTAATATAATGTACTACATGCTGATCAGAGGGTTGGTGGGTGGGATGTAATGTCAGAGTAAAACCACAACTTACACGACAGTGTTCAGATCATCTTTTTTTCCTGACAAAATCAATCTGCTGAATGTAACCTTTTCCAAATTCCAAACTTGCCTGCTGCACTGGGTACATCACATGCATGTGCGTGTCGTGAAAATTATGAAAATAAATCTAGGAATTATTTGATTGTTGGATTTTTAAATCAGCGGGGTTGAGGCATCAAAAGTAACTAAGCTGTTTTATGGGTGGTAAACTGTAATATTATTACTGACATCTTATTAGTAATTAGTTGCAGTACTGGTTACTGAAAAAGGTAATATTATTACAGTAACTAAGTTACTAGTAATTAGTTACTGCCTAACACTGGTACCCACATACTGTAGGTAATCTTTGTATGGGTTCTGAATAGGGAAAGATGTATGGGGCCTTCTTGGCCAAACTATATGGGTCAGACATGACCAAACACAATCATTCAATTATAGGTTGGCTATGGGCTCAAGATATGGTAATGGTACCACATGGGTAGTCTCTGTATGGGCTGTGAATGGGGAAATGTAGTACATATGGGGTAGTGATGGGTCATTTATGAATTATCTGTCTATTGCATCTGTCACGTGACAAATGAATGAAAGACTCTGAAGGTAAAGTAATTATTTATGTTCCCTATAAATTATCTTTGGCTGCATTATAATGAATTTCCTAATTTAGAATATGATCAGATTGCACAGGTGGATGTGTTTGGGGAATTTGGCTGGTAAAAGTATAATATTGAACACCACTTAAATGATTGAAATGACTTGAATAAAGATTTGGTCATTTTGATGAACAAGATCAAAGGAGAGAGTCAGTTAAAATGATCCGAACTTCCCATCACTTATATGGGGCCCTCTTGGGTAAGACATAAGCATTCTGGGCAACATTAGTAAACAATCAGTCCTACATAGGCTGACTACATGGGCCCTAGGTAGTACTGTACACAAATAGGGTACTAGGTACAGAATGGGCAGTGTGTTAGGGATCTATGTACAGCATTGACTTTATCCTCCTGAGAAACAAGCGCGTCACCATCTTTAGAATATTGTCTTTGAACAATTGTCGTTGGTAGCTCTGTATAATCCCATTACATCTCTAAGCAACCGCTAAAATAGCTTTTAAATATTTCATATTTAACAAAAATTAAACAAAACATATCAATGTTTAAAGCAAATATCTTAAATGTCAGTAGACCAGGAAGATTTAATTAAAGATTTTAAAATGAGTGGTTCATTTATAAATCTGTCAGATCACAGAAGACAGCAAATGCAGCACTAAAAAGGGGCGGGGCTACCTAAGGTGAATAGGCCACTGGTTCTCAACTCACAAATAATTTTGAACACTGTGATTAGCTTGTTTGGTGTGTTTGGCTAGAGATAGAACCAAAGTCAACAGAACATTACTTTTCAAGACTGTTGAAGAGTTCATGAGTCAGGAGTTGAAGAGCCCTGGAATATACAAATCAAATTAAACCTAGAGTGCCATAAGCATGTGCTTTGCAGGCCATTGCTGTTCTCCATATAGTTATTTCCAAATCTATACCAATGTTGATATAAAGTTTAATGCTAAATCATTGAAAAATTGTTTGAACAAAAAACAAATCTTTAAAAAAAGATGATTAAAATATTTGTTGAATCAATGTCATGTCATTAACAAGAAATATCTGCCTTTTGAATTATTATGATCATTAATATTTTATTTATTAGTATTTTATGATATTTTGATCAAAACACCTCTTCGAAAATCCAAATGTATATGTACAAATATAATTATTGTCATTAGTAACAATAATTATAATGGATGCAGTTTTAATCTCAAAAGAGCAGTGTGATTTTGTGTGGATTTACAATTTTGTGTGTGTGCCCACAGTTAACCATGCATTATTGAATTTTTATTCATACACTGTCATGAGAACACTATTTGACCAACTAATCTACAGCCCAAAAAAAAAATAAAAAAATCAATACACACGTTTCTTAAAAAAAAAAAAAAAAAAAAAAAAATCTTTATTTTCGTTACCACTCTGAATCAATTGCAATTGTTTGTTTCACCTGGTTGGTTTCATCATGATGTCAATCTGACGGTCATCCACGAAACTGGCCAATGACAAAAGTACACACCTTTTTACTAGTCAAGTTTGAATATACATCAGTTTGGTGGTGTTTGCTACTGATCTGCGAGATTACTCGGTCAGTTCCTTAATATGTGCCTGTTAAATTCTTATTTTTAGGGATTGTCCTCCCATCAGGCGTTCCACCCTTTTCCAGATCCTAATAGAATTGGCCACAACCCGGCCCAAATTATATTTATCATTTTTATTTCCTGTGTCAGCAAATAAAATATCTTGGAGCCTATGTGGTTTAACTTTGTCAGCTTCGATTACTCTCTATGAAAACAGATTGAGGATCGACCCAAGTATGAAGAGCCTTAAGTTGTAATGACCAATAATAAAATTAAAAATTTGGAACAGTCAATCCTCCTGAAAGTATTGGACACTGCAACGTGGCAAGTTTTATTCTGGGTCGTTTACCATTCCAGATAAACTGGGAAAGTAAGGAATTGATCTCCTTAAAGTAACCTGGAGGAGGGGAAAGCAGCAACAGAAAAAAGAAAATTCAGCCAAGGTAACAAATTCATTTTGACGGTGGAGATTTTGCCTTGAAGAGAGACTTTAAGATAATTCTATTTTTGAGTATCACTCTTGATCTTGACTAACATATTCATAAAATTGCCAGAAACCATTTTAATAATGTCTTTATATATGGTAATACCCAAATAGATTAAATAATCTTTAATAGGAATGAATGAGGGGATAGGGGAGTTAACCTTAACATTGTTAATTGGCATTAAAGCAGATTTGGTCCAGTTAATTTTGTACCCCGATAAACTACAAAAGTGGTCAAATTCCTTAATCATATCGGTTATTGATGAAAATGATCTAAATATAAAATAATGCCATCAGTGTACAACAAAACAATATGATTATGGTAATTTACATTTATGCAGACGCTTTTATCCAAAGCAACTTAGTGTATTCAGGCTAACATGTTTTATTTTATTTTTTTTTTACCTACCATGTGTCCCCCGGGAATCAAACCCACAACCTTTTGCACTGCTAACGCAATGCTCTACCACTGAGCCACAGGAACACTCATGAATGTTAATTAGTGAACCATCAGATTTCCTAATAGCTTGTGCTAGTGGTTCAAGGGATAAACAAAACAAAGGGGAAAGTGGACATTCCTGCCTCGTTCCATGCTGTAAAGTACTGGTAATATTACCAGTTACGACTGATGCCCCAGGTGAGGGGTAGAGTGTCTTAATCATAGAAATGTAATGTTCACCAAAACCAAAAGATTGCAGAGAACTGCCCACATATAGTTCCACTCTAGCCTGTCAAAGGCTTTTCTGCGTCAAGTGAAAAAAAACGCACAGGTATCTCGGAAGAGAGTCTGGCTAAATCAAAGTACATGAAACAGTCTTAAGATTTCGGTTTGGTCCTCTTTGTTTAAGCTATGAATTATTTTCTCCATGCGAAAGGCAGGAGTTTTAGCATAAACTTTTAGATTGCATGGGATGAGTGATACTGGTCTGTAGTTAGAGCAATCTAACAGATTACAGATAACAGATTTTAGCCTTTTTAAGAAGCAATGATATCAAAGATGTTTTTTGGTCCCTATGAAATGTACCATGCTCAATTGCAAAATTAAATAAATCAAGCGTGAAAGTCCCTACCACATCCCATATTTCTAAATATAATTCAGTAAGAAGGCCATCTAAGCCTGGTGACTTGCCCTTCTGAAGGCTTTTTAGTGCTTCATGAAGCTCCTCCAAACTTAACGGGGCCTCCAAAGATTCTTTATCCATCTTTGTGATCCGAGGCACTTCTAATTTATCCAAATACTCTCTACAAACTGACTCATCAAAATCACTTTGGTTTTATACAGATTTGTGTAAAAACCTCTAAATATGTTAAGTATCATAGGATTTGTGGTTACTTGATCATTCAAAGATTTTATTGAACTGATGTATGCCTTCCCTCAGCCTGAGGACCAATGAGTGGCTAGGTCTCTCTGATTCGAAATAATATTTTTGCCTCATCCTATGTAATATAAATTCTGCCTTTGATTGTGAAAGTAAGTCATATTCCTCTTTCAAGGAGGACAGTCGAGTAGCTTGTTGATCTGATCATTGTTTTTGTACGTTTTGTAATAATTGAATCATATTTTCTAATTGTGTAAATTGGCGGGTTTTTCACTTTGGCAAGAGCAGAAAGAAAAAGATATACAGAATCCTTGTATTGCACACTTTGTCACTTCCCACAATATTGGAGGGTCTACATCACAAGATATATTAATTTTGAGAAACTCCTTATATGATCTTTTAGCAAATTAATGAATGTCTGATTTAGTAATGTGTTAAGACGCCATCTAAGGGCCTTGGTCATAATGTTGGAAAGGTGAACATTACATAACACTGCAGAGTGATCAGACAATAAAAATTGGTAATATAGAGATGGAAGAGTTAGATAAAATTAAAGACGGGCTGAGAAATATGTAATCTATCCTAGAGAAAGTCTTATGTCTATTAGAAAAAAAAGTGAAGTCCTTAGATGTAGTACTGTAGATTCACCAAAGATCTATTACATTAAGTTCTGAGATAAATTTATTCAATAACTTTTTGGGTTAGCTGTAGTATCAGGGTGAGATTTATCCAGTGCAGGATTTAAGACTTTTAAAATTAAAGTCACCACCCATCACTAAAGGACAATCAATCTGCTCAAATAATATATTGGAAATATTTGTGAAAAATGCACTGTCTGCCTCATTTGGGCAGTAAATTAGAAACCACTGCTAACCTGTCCATTATGTACTTTACAGTTTATAAAAACAAATCTACCCTCATCATCATTTCCCGGTATGTTCAATAGTTAAATGTAACCTCCTATCGACTAAGATAAGCACCCCCTTAGTTTTATCACGAGCACAAGAGAAGGCTGCCAGTTTATAATACTTGTTTTGAAAACATGCCACATCGCATTGTTTTAAATGGGACTCTTGTATCAGGGCACAGGAAATCGATTTACGGTGCAAATATTCTAATATACGGGTACGCTTAATAGGAGAATTTAGGCCATTCACGTTCAGTGATAATATATTTAGAACATGCATTGTGTGCTCACAACGCCAAGATTATGTCTAAGTTAAGCAACACAAAAGCAAGACCATGACGTGTAGACGTTAGTATGTATCCTAGATATCAATCCACCTAGATGCATAATCCTTTTAAAAGAAAAGCATAATAAATGATATAAAGTCTGTTGAAGGGCATATAAAAAAAAGAAAAAAAAAGGAACAACAAACAACTATGTACAAAATCCAAAGCAGACTGCACATTACCGAGAGTGTAGGTCTGCATAAACAAAAGAAACAAATGTTTATGCGTGACCAGTCCACTTCAACTCAAGACATGTCCCCAAAAGGCCCACTAAGCCAAAAATGTAATGATTGAACCTGCTCTCCATTAGACCGAAAAATTAATAATAAAAAAAAAAAAAATAAATATATATATATATATATATATATATATTTATATATATATATATAAATAAACAAATAAATAAATAAATAAATAAAACCAGTCAATATTATTTACCAGCCAGCAGACGAGCGTACATAACAAGGGCAGGATTTAAAAAAAAGAGAGATTAACAAGTGCCCCTGGCCATCTTGTTATTGTTCTCTTCAAAGCAGTTTGTATCACCGCAGACCTCATCACCGATTTTCCCCTCGTTGAGCTGAAAGGATGGAGACGGTAGCCGTTGCCTTCCCACTGCTTTGTAGCACTGCAGTATACGTCTTATGTGACAGTGAAGTAACAAAATCCTCTGCCTTTTCAGGAGAGTCGAACATCATCTGCTCACCTTTGTGCCGTAGTTTAATTACGGCCGGATATGTGAGGAAGGGCTGGAGACCAGTGCCCGGTTGCATGAAACTCCTTAACCTAAGAAATCCCTTAGATATAAGGTTAAGGGTACCCTTAGTGAAACTTGGGTTGCAAGAAAAAACCCTAAGGGTTTCCTTAAGGAACTTAAGGCTGTTATTAGGTTTTTCCCCTTAATTATCTAAGTGTTCCCTTAAGCGTTGATACAAAGTCCTTAGTGACCATTTCACCTTAATAAATTTAAGGGACCAAAACAGCTCCCTTAAGTCAACTTAAACTCAAAATGCGATGGCTGATTTAGTGTTAATTGAAGAGGAGGAAATACCAAGGCGTGTTTTTAATGATCGTAATAATCCCTTGGAGGCAATGAATGCTACGCAGTTACTGAGAGAGTATCGGTTTGACCGCCAGTCAATCCTTCGTCTCACCGCGACACTTGAACATGACATTGAGCACCAAACCTGGCGAAGTTACACAATTCCAGCACTGCTTCAAGTCCCTCACCAAAATGAAGATCAATTTGTTAACCGCAAAAACATCCATTCCATAAATGTCCAGCTAATATGTGATCCAGACTGCAAAATAACAAATGTTACCGCTGAGTGGCCTGGGAGTACCCATGACGCACGCATGTTATCGGAGAGTAACATTTATCGCAGTTTTGAGAATGTATCACACAGGGGCTTACTTTTGGGGGACAGTGGTTGTCATTCATGGCTGATGACACCTTTCAGGAATCCAGTAGGAGATGCACAGGCAAAATTTATTTACTTCAGTTAAGTTGTTTATGGATAAATAAATAAGCATACAATTAGTAAAAGCAAAACTGAATATTTTTCCTATTGCAGGAAAGATACAACACTGCTCTAACAAAAACTATAATCATTGAAAGAACGATTGGGCAGCTTAAAAGGAGATTTCACTGTTTTCACGGGGAGCTACGTCTAGAACCAGCAAGAGCAGGAAGAGTCATCATTGCATGCGTCGTCCTATTTAACATATCCAAAGACTTAGGTGTGCTCATGGATGACTACACTGAACCTGAAGGCGTAATGCAGCCAAATCATATCGTGGAGGATGTGACAACAGAGGGACATGCTATCCGAGATGTGCTTGTGCAAATTTTTTTTTTCCTAATGTGAGCTAGAATATGTTAAACTGTAGGCTATAATAGTGTTTAGATACTGTATAAAGCAGTGCATTTATAATTAAAAAATAAGTAATCAAAACTTTATTCTATATACTTTATTCTTTACTCAGGACTCTAATATATACATAAAACAGCCATAAAACATTTACAGTAAGCAAATCACATTAGGTATTGTTATAGTATAGTATTGTTATATAGTTATTAAATATTTGTATATTACAAATATACAAGTAGATGTCACTACCTTGGGGCTGTATTGCTGGGAGTGGGGCTTGTCACTCGAACATCTTCCCAGTTATGAGTAGGTAGACTGAAAAGTATTATTATTATTATTATTATTATTATTATTATTATTATTATTATAACCACTTACGAAAACAAAGATGTTTTACAACACTGCACGCAAAAAATGCAGTTTATACATATGTAGTATGTGTATGTAATTTAGGTTGTAGCGCTCATTTGCATTATTTTACCTGCTTCCCAAACTGCTTTGAGGAACGCCTGGAATACCGACTAGAGTAGGAGAATCCTTCCCTAATATATCTTGTACCAATTTCGCTGTGTCGGATAGGTCTTGTGGCGGTGACCCTCCTCCTTTACACAACAAAACAATAACATTGTTCCATACCAAGCGCGATACTTTTTTGATACAATTTATCAGGCATGAGCATGAACGATTACTCACCGGTCTTTTCCGGATTCTTTTTTATTGTTTGCTATTCTTTTCTTGAACTAACCACTATGTTTTCATACTTTTTTTCATAACTTCTTCTACTGTCCGCTTGACAGCAAGATTTCTTGAATTTATTTTTTCTGTTATCTCCTGCCAGGCTTTCGATTTGTGCGACTGATGGGTTATAGCGGCTTTGGCAGATGTGTTTTTTTTTTCTTTTTTGTGAATTCTTCTAAAAGAATTGCCTTTTCGTCCTCTGTCCAGTTTGGTTTACGTTTTGTGTTTTCTGTTAGGTTTGTACTCTCCATAGCACAAATATATTAATACAAGTGTGATTTTTAGCAAGGGTTTGGCTTTGTGGTTCGTTTATGTTCTGTTTACTGTTTGAGGTAGTAACTATAGCAACCGCGGCGATCTTTGCCGTATGTTGTCAGAAACTACTGTGAAACGCTTAGTATAAACACTTAGGTAAGGGTGATAGTTAAGAGGTTTCTTGCAACGCTCTTAATGAAATCCCTTACCTCAGGGATTTTTTCTCCCTCAGGGAAACTCTCACTTAAGGAGTTTCATGCAACCGGGCACAAGTGCTTTCATCTTCTTCAGACTGGATTAAAGCTCTTTCTCTTGTAGTTGTGGCTGGACTAAAGTCGGGGAAAAAATAGTAGCGTGACATTTGTCCAGCTAGGGTTGCCACCCTTTGATTTGTGAAAAACCAGGACACTCCGATGAAATTTGTTTTTGTTTTATTTTATTTATTTATTTATTTTTTTTGTGGGGGGGGTTCAACCCATATTTGAAAATATACTATGTTAACAGTTGTAGGACTCCCTATTGCCTCTCTTACCTATATTTGTCCTGATGTAGATGCTCTCCCTGATGTAGATGCACTCCCTTACGTAGATGCTCTTACTGAAGTAGATCCACTCACTCTGGATTCCTTTCTACATTAAATACATACATTATATACACTTTTGTATAAACATTGTGTCAACATATACTGTACAATTATAATCTATTATAAAATCTAATCATTTGTAGAAAGGCTATACTCTTTAGCAATTAAAACATGATTACATGTATTATAATAGATTATAAACAACTTTTGTTTTGTTTTTGTTAACTTAGTTAATTTGGGCAACCTAAGACTGACATTCTCTCACCTCTTTTTCCATGTGTATTTTTCTCATCCCTTTTTGCTGCCTGCAGAAGTCCCGGCTGTCCCTCAATGAATGCTTTAAACTCCAAGCATGATAATTTAACCTTTTCAGTGGTGAGTTTTAAATATTCTAGCGGTCCCCCCAGAGTGAGTTTTTTTAAGATGACCGTTATTTTAGAACGTTCCCCTTACTGTTTCCATGGCAATAACACTGTATGACAGATGGATTGCTTTTATTTTGTTTTTCCTTTTTTTTATTTAAAATATTCACAAACTTGCATACCATGTCATGAACAATCTGATATTCCGATTCATAAATATGTGTAAATGATAGACTGTAGCCTAAGACTATCCTATTTTTAATGGCTGGATGTTTTAAGGATGTTATATGTATATTATAATGGTTTTTTGTTTTACTTCCTTTCATTTTACAATTACATTCATTTCGCAATCCGTCCTTTGCGCCACCTGGCGGTAGTTTTGCGAATGATTTTAACTCGACTGACTTGCAGTTAACAAGCCGCGGCCCTATTACCCATTTTGGTTGTCCTACCTACTTTACTTTGTGGGCATATAAATGAACTAAAAAAAAAATACTGTGGGAATCAATGGGGCCCGTCAACTGTCCAGTTACCAATGTTAAGAACAACATAAGGGTGAGTAAATGATGACAATTTTCATTTTTAAATGAACTATCCCTTTAATACAGTGTATAATTATGATTCTTAAAAGTGTAATGTTTCTCTAAAAATATTATCAGAAATATATTGAGACGCATATATTATTAGAAATTAGAGCTGCACAATTAATCGTAAAAAGGTCGTAATCTCAATCCAAACCCCACTTACTCTTATTCCTAAATGACAACGATTGTTGTGTTGTCGCATACTAACACCGTGTCTACACCAGACGCGACAGTTTGTCATGACGTGCCGTGGCCACAACAGCTCAATTCAGTCTACACTAGACGCAACCAAGAAAACAAGCGACCACGGAAAATCATTAAACTATCTTTCAGTATGTCATAAATAGAACGAAGCATCAGTTTGCTGTCGGGGATTTATCATGTCGCATCGCATCCAGTGTAGACAGAGTCACTGATTATGATGGGTTCTATTGTATTTAGTGTGTGCCGTGCTGCGCCACACCGCACTGCTCGCGTCTGGTGTCGACGTGGTGTAAACTTCCATTTGTTTTAAAAGCAAACTTAACATCTATCTTTTTTGAATCCTAATTAGGATAAGATGAGGCACACAAAGCTTTATGCAGTGCTGCTCATACTATCCAAGCAACAAAAACACCCCTTACCATGCTTAAAACAAGGTGTCTGCAGATCAGAATCCGAAACAGTCACTTGTGGGACAACATTGTCCTGTGCCTCTTCCCAGTCGATAAGTAGAAAGAAATTTTTTATTATCAAATTAAATTAAAAAAAAAAAACTATTGATCACTGCAAGGGCATGAACGTTTTTATAGAAACAATTTTTATAGTTTGTTATAAGAACGCAAGTTATGCCTCAGTATAAGGCAATGTTCCCCAAAATATTTTTAGGGACTCTGAAAATTAGAGGGGAGCAGCAACAAGATCAAACTAACAGAAGGAGCTGTTCTGTATGCACTATTAGACCTCACGACGAGTACCACTGCCTGTTGTGGAGAAAGCAAAACTGGAACTCCGCAGAATGGAAGAAAATGGGAGTTAGTTTGATGAATCAAAAAGCCTACTGAGCAGGAATGGTAGTTGCCGCCAATATCAGGATTTGCGTCGATGTCACAAGACTGAATAAGAATGTGTGTAGAGAAAGACTGCATACTGCCTGCTGTGGATGATACAAAGCTTGAAGGTGCAGCTATTTTTTTGATATTAGACACCACCATTAGACACTGGGTTTTGGCAAATTACCCTTGCACAAAGACCTCCGAGCCATTTAACAACGTTTCATCACACCCTTTGGGAAAATACTGCTTTCTGGCGTCTTCCATTTCACATTGAAGTCACAAACTTGCCAAAACTTGTAACAACAACAATTCTGTCAGGACCACTATCATCAAAGAAAACTTACAATTAACATACATTTTAGGTTGGGGGTATGGCTCTATTCTGGGCAACACTCCCTGCCCATCCATGCAGCCTGCATGGATAGGAGCAGGGAGAGCATAAATAACCCCCCTAGGGTAAACAGAGCAGAACCAACATTAATGATTAATGTAGCAGATGTCATTAATGTTATAAGTGATTATTTTATATATCAACATAATTCAGTGGTCTGACTCAAGAAGAAATATCCAATGCCAAATCCTGACTGGACGAGAGGAGGAGCAAAGCGATAGCTGCTGAATAATGACCTGAAAAGGACCTTATAAAGGGAATTATGATTGGCGTCGTATTCCTATAAATAGACGTGGATCAGCTGAGGTCAGCTGATGCGAGCTTGACAAACGTGACCTGCCAGAACTAACGCTATGCTCCATCTGTGGAAAAGCTGAAGCCAGATTCGGAATCCCTGAAACACTGGTGATGGACAATGGTCCACAATTTGCATCCTGTGAGTTTGCAGAGTTTGCTCGAGACTACTGCCACATTCCCAGGCAACCCCGTAACCCGTGTTTTTACAACCTTCTACCTGTGAAAGTGCACTGGAACCGCAGTCAAACCCGTGACTTCCCACCCGTGAACTCGTACTAGATCGATGTACTTCCAGTTCCAAGCTCTGACATCACATAGCCCGCGAAACAACAATGGCAGCCCCTATGGATAATATTGCCTGCGATATTAGGACAGAAATAGACTTTAGGACAATATAACGTTACAAATAAAAATTAATAATCTAGCTACAATTCCTTGTGCTCAGGTAGTTTGGCATCATGACTTGCCAGAACGCTACAAAGTCGTGAGTCGTGGTTTGAAGACGTGACTTACGGGCTCAAAAACCTCCCCTGGAACGCAGCATACCAACTTCAAACATGTCACAAGTATTCCACAAATATCCCCAGAGCAATGGAGAGGCAGAGTAGGCGGTCTGAACTGTGAAACAAAATGCTGAAAAAAAATGAAGACCCCCAAAGACCTCTTCTAGCATATAGAATCAAATTTTTTTTTTTTTTTTTTTTTTTTTTTTTTAAAGCTACTTATGAAGAGTTTGGTTCCAAAACGATATAAATCCATTTTGATTAATTTGGGTAAAAAATGTGTTTTCTTTACCAAGAAAATGGCAGATGAAGACCACTATTTTCTGTTTCAAATTTTCACATAGCATCTTTAGGTTTAAATAACATTAATAATTCAAATCAAAATTTAGATTTTCAAAGATTTATTATAAAAACTGATTATTATTTTTTCCCAAAATGCAATAAATCAATTAAATCAATATAATAGTAAAACTCCTTCACATGCTTTCAGATGGACGGCATTTAATACACAGAGCCATTGTTCACTGACAAGCTACGCAATATGGCATTCATAATCAAAGGTGATCATCTTGCGATTTATGAACGCGGTATTGCATAGCTTGTCAGTTACTGTAATCAATGCATGGAATGGTGCGCTGTGATTAGATGAGCGGATGTATCGCATTCTGCAGAGACTGGCATTTGTCGTGGTTTGGAAAGATAGGAAGAAAACATCACAGAATAACACAGCAGATATCGCATTTTGCGTAAATTTGTGGGGTTTTTTTTCGTTGGGGGGTATTTTAAAATTACTTTTTTGCAATACCGACCATATACAATACTTGTTTTGGCAGGAACTTGGCGTTTATCACGTTTTGGAACTAAAACTCTTCATATCCTCTTCTTTTGTTTATGCGTTATAGCTCTATGAGGAATATCTTTAGATCTGTGATGGATCAGTGTTGGATTAGAGTTTGGTCTCTTTTTAATTGGGAAAATTTTCTGCATTAATTAATAATGCATAAATTAATGAGAAATATCTTAAGATATAAATGACAGATTATAGCTTTTTAATCAGGAGAATCTGCTTTAAATAATGGTGTCTATTTTTTCCACGATCTTAGCATGTTTTATGAAGTTGCAAGCAAAAGGTGTGACATAAATGCCACACAAATATATGATTTTCATATGGATCTGGGGGAGACTTCTTGTACAAAAACTTAAGTTTAGTTATGCAAAACTTATTTGTGGCAGCCACTGCCCTCTCTGGAGGATCTGTGGTGGACATCCCCATCTCTGTGACGATTTAGTCTGTGGTGGATGCTGCCACCTCTGGAGGAGCTGGTGAAGTGTGCATCCCACCAGGATGTGATTTCCATTATTGGGAGTACAGTGACAGTGGGACGAACTCTGGGAGAATGTTGAGGCCACAGGGCTTGAGGCCACACTGGCCCTGCCTGCATTCATCAGCCATCTTCCACAGTGTACACTATTCTCGTCCGTTTCAGACCAAAACCTGTGTCTGCCAGAGCTTGTGGGCTATAGCCTCCCCCAAATATCTTTTGGGCAAAAACTTGAATCACCATGATGTTAAGGAGACTCTGGCATGGTGGTCATGGCACGAGGAGACTCTGGTGTGATGTCTGTGGCATGAGGAGGCTCCTGCATAGCACCATGACATGAATGGGCACTGTTGTGGCAGCCATGATGTGGAAGGCGCTCTGGCTTGGCTTAAGGAGACTTTGGAATGGCATGAGGAGTCTCGGGGCATAGTGGAGCCATAATGTGAAGGGGCTCTGTTTGTGAAAGCCATGACATGAAGAGGCTCTGAAGTGGTGGCCATGATGTAAAGAGGCTCACGGATGCCAGCCATGACTTGAAGAGGCTCTGGCTTGGTGATGACTGTGGTACTAGAGTTTTTTCATCCGCAATACGCAATCGCCACAGTGAAAGCTGCTTGATATGTTCAACAACATGGCATGGTCAATGTACTGATACATTAAAGGGTATGGAGGTATTGACTTGACATTAACCAAAATGAAATATGTTCTTGACATTGAGAGCAGTGTTATTAAACTAGACTAGAAAGTCCACAGCAGACACAGTAAGAAGACCGCAGGGTTCATGATTGTGAGTAAAGTGACATGTGGCCAAACATTACTGCATGAAAAGGTGCATTTCCGACTGTTCACGTCAGTGCACAAACCGTAAATGGAACGTTTCCGGCAGTTTTGTGTGTATGTGCTGTGTGGCAGTTTTCTGACTTCTGGACACTGACAGAAACTGACTGTTTGTGTTCTCGCTCAGCAGTTTTCCCAGTCCGCTTACTAATGCGATAAACTCCCAGACATTGACGGAAATGTTTAGTCCCTCACACGGTAAATCCACGTACATCCCTGTGCATAGAGAAGTAAAGTCCTCCACAAAATCCAGGTACAAGCAGTTACATCTCCGTAAACAGACACTCATGTCTCAGTAAACATCTATAAATTACTGTACACTATAATAATTTTTTAAATGCTACCGGCCTTCTATACAAAACTGCGTCGTATGCGCTTATAAAAACTGTTAACAAAGCCACAAACACAGCAATTTTTATTTTCAGCAAATGCAAGACAGCAACACATTTAACAGGACTATGCAAATATTATTAAAACAAATTCAGCAGGACTGCAACATCATTTAGATTGAGATTTTTTTAAAAATATTTTGCAACCACAGACACTTCAAGTAAATCATTAAACTGATTAAAAAATAAAATAATAAAAAAAACAAAAAAAAAAAAAAAAAAAAAAAAAAAGTGTACCAACCAAAAGACAAACACAATAATGAATACACTTGCAATGGACACTCGAGCCAGGACAGTGATTACCCCACTCTCAATCAGACAGTCACACACATATTCTACAACTCTTATGGCACCATCAGGACCATACCATGTTTTTTTTTATTAATTCTGACTTTCAAAAGCTACAGAAGATACTGTTATGGCTCATAAGTTTACGTACCCCCTAACCACCGAGATGTCCTGGGGGGCCACTGTCCTGCAGAGTTTTTGCTCCAACCCTGATCAAAACAATCTGCTGTAGCCTTCTAGTAATCCTGAAGACCGTGATTAGCTTCAGGTCTGTTTAAATAGGATTGAGAATGGAAACTCTGCGGGACAGTAGCCCTCCAGGACTGAGTTTGCCTATCTCTGCCCTAGCAGAATACGCAAAATAATTATAACAAAAATAAAGGGATCATAATGTATGCATTTTTACTTTAGTACTTGTCATGAATATCCCCAATTTAACATAATATATATTTACATTTACTGATTTTATAAAAAGTGAAAATTGTAATAATTTATAAAGAGTTCCCAAAAGTTTACATACACTGGATGACCCAGAGCGGTTTTTAGATGTTTTGGGATAGTTTTTTCATGCGTCCCAGAGCAGTTCAACTGCCTGCTGTTGCTTCAGAAAAACCCCTAAGTCCTGCAAATTCTTTGTTTTTCCAGGATCTTCTGCATATTTGGCCCCTGTCCCAACAATGACTAATAATTTTGAGATCTCATATCTAGCACTTTCATTATGAGGAAAGATGAATACTCATACACAACTATTTATAAAAGTGGAAAAAAATTGTTCCACTGATTCTCTGGGAAGCAAACACCATGCATTTAAGAGTTGGAGGTGTACATTTTGAACAGGATGAGAGTAATTTTTTCCTTGTTTGTATTTAAAGATCATATCTATTCATTTAGTACTGCCCTTCAGAAGCTACATACTTTACCTCATTTTTTGTTTTTTCTGAAAATCAGTATTAAAAGTTTTCCCTGATCATGCAAATTTCAAGTCGTTCCAAAACCTTGTGTCTCTTAATGCATTGCTAAGTTCTTGAGAAGCAATAAATGGGTTACCATTTAAAACAGTTGTGTATATAGAGGTCCCCTCAATTCTCCTCAGTTGTAACAAAATAGATCTGAAATCATACATTGCTGGAAAAGCGGTTCAAATATGCAAAAGATGCTGGAAACATGAGAAAGTGAAGGATTATGGAGGAGTTCTCTGAAGAAAACAGCCTTTAAACTGTTCAGGACAAAAGGGACTCATGAAGCCACTATACCAAAACAAACATGAACCACTATGTATTTTTATTTAATCAGCTGATAATTCGACTAGCAGACTAAATGTAATTAAATGATATTTAATTTCAAGGGGAAATTATCAATAACCCCTCATCATCCTCTTGCCATGTCCTTTTTCTATTTAATCATGTAGAAAAAAAAAAAAGGGGAACTGTCACGGTCGGGTGGTTCAAAGGGTTCATATTATGAAGGAAAATGTGTGTACATTACGCGTATAGGAAAATGAGACGTGAAATACAACGTTTGGTTTACAATTGAGAACATGCATATTCCAAGTCATGACATGATAAACTTTAATGTGCATTCTAAAATGTAGTGAAAGGCTCAAAAGAACGGGGTAAAGTTCCATTAAAAAACCCCGCTACTTTTTTATGAAAGAGCTTGCTGTGGAGCCGGTGAAACAAATCAACGAACGATGGAAAGGGATTAGTGATGATGCGAGCAGACATACAGAGTCGTAAGTACTGGTGACCCATACTCAGAATTGGTGCTCTTCATTTTAACCCATCCAAAGTGCAATACGCACAACACAGCAGGTGATAAGTCACACACACTGTAACGACACACCACCCAGAGCGAGTGGAGCAGCCATTTACGCTGCAGCACAAACCAACGGAGCAGTTGGGTGTTGTAGACGGTGCCTTGCTCAAGGGCACCTCAGTACGATGGGTATTGAGGGGGGAGAGAGCGCTGTACATCACTCCCCGCACACATACAATTCCTGCTGCTGTGGCAAGCACATGGTAGGAGCAGCTGTTCTTCACAAATTTTTGCAGAGCCTCAATGGTGTATATTCATGGGCTTGAGGTAGTGGAACTGTTCACTGCATACAGACCCATTAGGATCCAAATAACGCCTTGGAGACATTGGATATTTATGTCCAGTGATGGACAAGATGTTCTAATGACAGCAAGTTGGTTTATATCCTTGGGAATCACATCACATGTGCTGCTCCTCAGTTACAATCAGAATGCCCATCAAGAACTCAATTTCTTTCACAACAATCACTTAATTGTACACCCGGATGGCTGGGAAAACACAAAATATCACATTACTTATTAAAATGTATAACAACTGAACACACATATGTACATACACTATTAACAGTTGTGTGTTTGGTTTGGGAAAAGGACAGGACTACAATTAAATGAAAATTGTCATTCACCCTCAAGTGGAAGATATTTTGAAAAAAGTGTTTGTAACAGACAGTAATCCAAGACCTTAATTAAAAGTAAATGGTGCTGCCTCAACTGTTTTACGTTTACAAACAGTCAAAAGATATCTTCCGGTATTAAACTGTTTTAAAGCCTGTACAAAAATTGCTTTGTTCTGCTGATCATAAAGACTTTAAAATCCCCATGGGTAAGGAATAAGTGGAAAGTTACACCTCCGGAACCAACTAGGCTAAAAACGGGGGAAATTATTTTCTTACACTGGTGTGCTACACATAATTCTGAATGTCATAAATGTGACAAACCATACAACATATTAGTTTTTTTTCTTAATCCCAATTCTGACTGTTCTAATACTGTCCCACCATTTTTAATAAGGATCAGAAAATATATTGGGTGTTAAAGGGATATTTCTTTTAAATAATATTCTGTGAACTGCATGTTCCAGAGTAAAGCATGACTCTTAAAGGGTTAGTTGGTACCCAAAAATGTATGTTTGACTCTCCCCTTTTCCTGGCATCGTAGGGTGTTGTATGACCTTTCTTCTTTCAGACGAATCCAGATCAGAAATACTAAAAACTATCCCTTGCTTCTTCCAAGCTTTAAATAAGGCAGATAGGGTGACAAAAGGGTGTTTTTTTAGAACAGTCCAAAAAGAAGTCAAATAGGTGCATCCATCGCATAAAAAAAGAGGACCTCACTCGGCTCCCGGGGGTGAAGAAAGAGCCTCCTGTAGTGAATACATGTGTTTTGTAAGAAAAATATACATATTTCAAATGTAATAAACACTTTTCTCTCCCTTCCTGGGTCCCCGTGAGAGCCATTCCGGTCGGATGACATAGGACATAAGGGTCATGGCATGCACCGGTGATAGTGACGAACACTCAGAGAGCGGGAGGAGAAACAACACTACACCGATATCACGAATTAGAAGCACAAAATTAGGCTTGCATGTATGACAGTCAGTGGAAGTGAGAAAAAAGTGTTTAAACCCATTTTAAATATGGACATTTTTCTTTACAAAACACGCGCTTCGTTTGGGGCTTTTTTTTACAGGAAGCCTTTATTCACCCCCCAGAGCCATGTGAGGCATGTTTTATGGATGGATGGGTGCATTTTATAATCTGTTAAAGGCCGAGTTGAGGATCCTGTTTGTGGACTTCAGCTCGGCCTTTAACACGATCATCCCAAACATCCTCCTGCCCAAACTAACTCAGCTCTCCGTGCCCACCTCCGTCTGTCAGTGGATCAAACAGCTTCCTGACAGACAGGCAGCAGCTAGTGAGGTGGGAAAAACCACATCCAGCACCCGTACAATCAGCACCAGAGCTCCCCCAGGGGCTGCGTTCTCTCCCCACTGCTCTTTCTCCCTGTACACCTAATGATTGCACGTCTAAGGACCCCCTCCCTGTCAAGCTCTTGAAGTTATGCAGACGACACCACACTCATCGGCCTCATTCAGGACGGTGACAAGTCTGCTTACAGACAGGAGTTAAAGAGCTGGCTGTATGGGTGAGTCTCCAACAACCTCGCGCTTAACAACACGCTCAAAACACTGGAATGATCGTGGATTTCAGAGAGACCCCCCTGCTCTCCCCCCCACTCACCATCATGAACAGCACTGTGACTGCAGTGGAGTCATTCGCAGGTTCCTGGGAACCAACCATCTCTCAGGACCCTGAAGTGGGACATTCACATTGAACTCCATTGTGAAAAAGGGCCCAGCAGAGGTTTGTACTTCCTTCGCCAGCTGAGGAAATTCAACCTATCCCCAAGAACTGCTGAAACACGTTCTACTCCACCATCATTGAATCCATCCTCTGCACTTCAGTAACTGTCTGGCTTCAGCTTCACTGGTCTTAATCTGCACCTCGAGGACGACAAAGGGTAGTCCGGACTGCTGAGAGAAATCATTTGGTACAAAACCCTCCCTCTATTCACGAAACTGTACTTACCAGAATGAGCAAAAGGCTGTGCAACAATCACTCTGGACACCTCACATCCATCCACACTTCTCCTTTGAAACTGTTTGCATCTGGTCGACGCTACAGAGCCCTGACACCATACGACGCCAGACACAGGAAAATTTTCTTTCTCCTCAGGCAATCCATCTAAATGAAACACTTGCTAATAACTGCTGGAACACACTACCGATTGATATTTACATACACTACACTTAATTTTCTAAACACACATAATTAGTGTACCGTAATTTTTGTGCACATAAGATACCTGTACATACCCAAAACTCCTCATTGTAATATACCTGCCTTACAATTGTCAATTTGTATATTGTCCTTCTTACCTACTTATTTGTATCTTTTGGTATGTTTTATTCTTTATTATGTGTTTTTTGTTCTGTCGCTGTCATTCTGTTGCACTGTTTCTGTGTCTTACCCTCTCGCTTGAGGGTGTCAATGATGGCCTTCTGGACAGCAGTCAGGTCGGGCAGTCTTACCCATGATTGCGGTTTGAGTAAGAACCAGGCTGGTATTTTTTCAAAAGCCTCAGGTAATCTTTTTGCAGGTGTTTAGAGTTTATTAGTTGATTATTCAGATGATTAAGGTTATAGTCATTTAGAGAACCTTTTTCCCATGATATGCTATTTTTTGAGATGGAATATTTGGGTTTTGCATGAGCTGTATGCCAAAATCATCAGTAATTAAACAATAAATGGAAACGCCGGAAATATTCGTGGTGTGCATGAATGCTAAATATTATGAAAGTTTAATTTTTATCATTACATTATGGAATAATGACTTTTTTTTTCACAATATGCGAATTTTTTGAGAAGGCCTGTACACATAGGAATGCCTTGAGGTGTATTACACATGGCCTAATTTTCATTTTTTTTACAAAGTCAAGGAATAGAAACTGAAGGTGAAATAATGCAAATTAATTTCTCTAAATTTTGAAGCTGTTTCCAATGCTATACTCTACATTTACTTAAGAGGGTTCACCAAAAAAAGAAAAACGGAAAAAAATCAAGAAAAATTGTCATTTAACCTAAACCTTCAAGTTGTTCAACTGAATGAGTTTCTTTCTGTGACAAGTCCCAGATAGTCCTAACACGCCAACATGTTACAAACCCCAGATCGCCAAGATTTTCTACAACTTCTATTAACCTGGGACCGCATCACTTGCATATTGATGGGGCCTCAGTTTTTGGTCATCTACAGTAGAACCGAATCCCAACAGCAATGTTCCTTATGAATTCCTGCTCCGATCCTGTGTTCTTTAATAAAACAAAAGGAAGTATTAAAATTTGCATTGGGCAATCGAAAGCTTAAGACTTCATAAAATGTCATTTATAAAAGTATAAATTTCGTTGACAACTGTGTCCAAGCTCTAATATGAAAGTCCATTTCCCATATGCTTCATAGGATTTTGATGATAACAACTGCAAAAGACGTGGTGCAGTCCACCCCAAGTTTATTGAATTCTTTCTGCGCTGATCTCCTTCAGTCATTCCCAAAAATATCAGAAACATTAAATCAGAAACAACGTCAAAGCACTGTAAAATAATAACGAAATATATAAATAAAATCTTTACGAGAAAGTCAAATGTATTGACAATTTTGTCTTAATAACCGTTACCAAAGCCCAACTTTGACCGATCTGCAGCACGATACTTCTGAAGGAAATGATAATTACCCGATCAGTACACTTTCGTCGAATTAGAACAAAAGACATAAGAAATTGTAACATGTACATGTTGTGCGTGTCATATCCTTATAGTAATCATCTATTTATAATATGACAATAGTTCATGGCCTGATATATATACTGTTATTCACAAGTACCGACCTACAGCTAATTACGATAACGTAATGCACCAGTAAAGGCTACGTTTACGGTACTTTAACCGATTATACAATATGCACGGCACGCATACCTACATTCGAGGGCTGTCCTGGTGAGAACACTGAATGACTACTTCATGAGAAAAATTAGTTTGTAACGTTACCTTCAGAACTCATCTCTGAACCAAGCTTACCGGTATGCCGGAACTATCAAACGTAACGTGAAGCTACGCGCCGGCACATCCAAAGAAATGAGGGATGTGCTCATCTATGCGGCTCATTTTTGTTTCCATTATAACATGCAGAAAAAAAAAAGACAGAGCTATTATTGTTAAAAGTATAATCGGGTGTTACGGGACGTGTTTCTCTTTTCTGCTTGACCTAATAATGCCCTAACAATCCTTTCATGGATTAAAGAGATGGATTTTTATCAAAATAGTACCCGACTTAGTAGGACTTACTGACTTAATGTGAAAACTACCTTCTCCATCATTCACCGTCTATCATTTCTCTTATTTGCGATTTTTTGGGTGACTAGTGGATGTCGCACCTTAATCCACAGTCCGTTGGTTGCAGATAACACACACTGAACCCCCGCCTATGATGCATTTTAACATCATTACCATCAGCCCGTGGCTATTGGTTGTGACAAATGTAACAGGAACTTGATAGGTAGGGAGCAACGGGGAAGGTCTCTCCTTTCCATTTCTTCACTTTTGCTCACACAAAATAGCCAACTATAGATTAGTATGCGTGTCACTTACTTGAGGTCCCTCACACGTTAGTTCCTCTTGTATCGTGTGCCATTGCTTGCTGCCACCCTAGCTAAAGGCTTGTTCACACCAAGGACATAACTATAAACAAATACTCGATCACAGTTGTAAGATCTGGTGGGCCCACATAAACATTGTTCTGGTGCGTGGATAAGGACATTAAACCTAGAAACGAGCAGATCGCACAACCACACTAACTAAGATACAATAGCAAAGAAACAGACTCATATCGGTCTGGAATCGAAACCTTGTTCAAAACGATTTTCGTTGGACAACAGCTCATCAGCGTGTCTAACTTATCAAAATTGACTCTTTAATAGTGCCATGTTCTTTATCCTCCTGCTGTAACAGGCTTCAAAATTTAAAGGGAGGGTTCGACACAAACTAACGTAACGATATAGGTGCATCACTTATTCCGACAATTAATCATATCAATTTTACTAAAACACGCTCTGCGTGGTGCACTGTGTGAAGTAGCTAATATCTCTTAGCTAATTCTCTTTACACTAGTTTTGCTCTTTAGCTTAAATCTTAGGCTTTGTGTATACGCGGTCGGCTTAAATGGTTAACCATGAATTTTTAACAGTCACATTCGTCGTCACTAAAGACATAATAGCATCTACACCGTCGGCTCGAAATCGCTCAAAGAAAATCAAATTATATAAAAAACTTTCACAGTTTTTAAAATATCAACATTGTGAGTGTGAATCAGCACTTAAATGTTAGAATCAATGTTTACGGGACATGCTAAAAGTGGCTACCATCTATGGATAACATTATTACAAAATTAAGTTTATTTAGTGATGATTCCAAGTGATAATTATGACCATAACAGTAGACCAAATTAGATAATGATAAAAATAGTATTTTTCCATTGCATTGTACACAGACTCTATGTTAGTTCTTTAAAATAGACTAACAGTGTGATGTGTGTCCATTGGGTCTTGACCCTCGATCTATTTTTGTGATTGTAGACCAATAGCTTGACTTGAGCCAACTTACCTAGCTCCGAGATCGACTTTTCTTTAATGTCAGTACCACTCTGAATGGACACTCTGTGCGTTCCCCGCCGTTCACAAACCACAAACCCCTGTGTATAAGGTCCCCTTCATCAGAATGACCACAGCTGAACAAGCAGTCACAGAAAGCATGACAACTCGCATGTGTAAATGGCGTGCGTGTCGTAAACGTCTGTAGCGGCACTTTAACTATCTCACTTAAGCTGGCCGCATGATCTCAGCTTTAGCGCGGATATTGAGGAACTACCTGAGCTCTGCTTCATTACAGGTTGGCACATTTTTTTTCGCGTGGTTCAACGCACTGTTTGATACTAGTCCTTCAAAACACCCGGTAAAGTAGGAAGCAGTAGTACGCACGCGAATATAACATGCGTCAAACTATCATTCAGACCTTACGGACACACCACTCATTACGACACGTGCCTATTAGTACTTGATTCTTGGGGCTTCTTGTGTTCACACAGAGCGTCAGTTCGACAGAGAGAGTACATGGAACTGCGAACAAAAAAGCCCAGCCAATTTGTTATATAAGGTCATCCTAGCGCTCACTTGTTCGGTATACGATTTCCGTAAATCAATCGGTTCGCGTATCGTGTTACTGTGTTGTGACCACACCATGGCACAGTCGCACATCCACGGCAAATGTTTTACATAGGGGCTAAAATACTATTTCTTTGAGTTAGCAGAGTCAACGGTGGCAGCGTGTGAAAGGGGCCATTCTAAAATCAAAACAAGACTTTATTTAGATGAAATTTTCCCCTCATTCATTTTGTGTTATTTTGTGTTCTTCTTCTTACTCGCTTTTAGTAAATTATGTAAAATTCCATTGGCGAGGCACATGTGGCTTATGCAAAATAGTAAACCCAAACCACATCTCGTGCTGAGCTAAAAACGGCAAATATTCGTCGCAATGCGGTATTTCATATTAGCACCTTCTTCCAACAGACAAAACTCTTGGCAGAGCGTATAAACTGTGCGCCATACAACTGTGCGATCCATACAGCCGAATAGAGTGCCAGTGTTCTGGCTGTGTACTAACTTTACATTACTCTCAGTGTCTTATTTATCTGCGGGGAGGAAGTGTGATCACGCGAACGAAGTGTTAAGACTACGAAGTAACAAACACACAGACAATAGCTTAGGCCAGACTTTAGTTTTGTTCAAGTCAATCTCTCCGTATAACCCCCGAACTCCAGAGGCATGAACCTAAATTCTAATTTCGAATTGCAACAATGCTTCTTATTCAATCAATTCATTTTATCTAATTTAGTGTCCTATCTGAAGTAAATAGGAATGGGAAATAAGTGGCTATAGTCACTAAAAAGCACAGGTAAGTCACCTCGTTTTATTAATGTTAAGTGATAAGAAAAGCACTAGGTTTGCGTGTTGTAGTATGTGGCAAGTCCGAAACACGATACATTTTCTAATGAATCAAGGATCTCTGTGCAAAGACATTATTTGATTCACGTCAGACTACTGTGCAAGTCTCTGAGGGCCGTAGACCTGTTTTTGTGGCCATATCCCATCTCATTGATGATGCTGGGGGTGGCCTGATGTGATGACATAGACATTCTACTTTTACTGATACTATGTTACAGTGCTTTAAGCTTGGGCTAGCAAATCTGAAAATGTGGTTGCGCGTGACATTTAATCGTCACATACAACAAACCACAGCTCGGTTTGGGGGTCGGACACGGAACTCGTGAAGATAACAGGGTCTCATTAATCCATTCATCATTATTAACCTTGAAGGGGAGTTGGATCCTATTCCCCCGACGATACCCCATTTTCCAGAAAGATGTATGTCGCACAAACACACATCACACCCGCTATTGATAGGTTGTGACAGGACCTTTTTATTTTGCTAAGTCTCTATATTTTTGCAGTGCCGACTTAGTGTGGGGGTGTATAGGGAACAAAAAAACTTTCGTGCGCAGTCTTCCAGAATCTTCAGTCAAACACTTCAAAACGCAAGAATCGCATATCTGCAAAATAACTCATAAGTTGGTCCTGCCTCAATGAGTCAAACAGTAATGACGTGTAGCCATGGGGATTCGGTTGTGTGTTCATGGTTTGGAAATTATAGTGCTACGAACAGTAGCGAATGGCTAGGCAAGGAGCGGCAAATCATGAATAATATTCTATGCAATATTAAAAGTCATAATTTGTATTGTAGCCAAGCCATGATATCTGTAGAAGGTTGCAGTTCTACTAAGGACGGTCAAGCCTCGACGTTGTTTTCCCCCCACCAACTACCTATATATCTGGTCTTAATTTGTGTAACATTTGCTTTTTTTTTTCTGGGTGAGCGCGACACTTCGACTGTTTACATTGCAGTGAAATTGTCGTCGTTCTGGGGAAACAGTAGTGTCTTAACGCGCTACATAATGGCTCATACTTGTGGTGCAATACTTGTAGCAACCCATCCCAACCCCCTGGTATAACCTTAAGGGTGGTGAAAAAGAATAACTAAATAAAATAATAATAAAAAACTAAATTAATGTTATACATACAGTTACATGATACCAATAAAATAATTTTTACATAAGATTTCTTAAACAAACTACGAACAACATTAAAACTGAATGCCATTAATTACAGTTTTTGACATAGATCCATGTACAGTATACGAGAAGTTGAGAGTTCCATCGAGATAATAGTCCAACACAAATAATAACAGTTACCGGTTGCCTCTGTCCATATGTTGGATGATGAGAAGATATCCAGTTTGGTATGTTCTGATCGTTATCAACTTTTTTGCTTCTTGAGAGCAGACTAACAGTAAACATCTTTGTTTTGGACGAATTGTAACAACTATCGTAATTCAAAGGTGAATGATCCCAACCAGTCCTTCATGAAAAAAATTGCGTGGAGTCACATCATACCTCATTACCCAACAATATAAAAAGTCCTGTGTAGGATACCTTGAGTTCAAATAAAAGGTGAGAGAGAGGAACCCCCTGAAGTATGATACCCCCCAAAAAACCAAAAAAATGTACAACCTGCCTTAAGACTCCTACGGCAATGCAAGAGCTTTGGCAACTTAAGGTAGGAAGATAAACTGATTAATTAATCAAAAATGTTTCATTGTAGTTCATTCACAAAACCCTATGCAGCAATTTTCAATGAATCATTTTGTGGGTGGTTCCGGTTTTGTTTAGACAATGCTTTAAACAATTTAATCAACAGATTCCCCATATCTGGGACTACTCACAAAATAAAACATCAGCGCACTCCGCGTATCTTAGCATCCTTAGCCGCGAAACAGTTCTGTAATACGATAACAAGGTTGTGTATGATGCTCAAGAAGAAAAAGATAGATGACTGTGCAGAGGAGGGAGATTCTCTGAGGAATGATTAGTTTTGCACAAAGGGTGAATAGGCAGTTAAGAGTTCCATCTCGGCACTCCCAATACATGCCCGTAGGGCCCTATCTAGATATGCACAATGCACCAAAAAAGGATGTGCCGCTGGCAGATTTAGTAGATAGTTTGTGAAGATATACTGGAAGTGAATTGACGTAACATGATCCACAATAACGTTATAATCATTAAGGATTAGCTCCCAGAGCTCGTTTACTTTTTATGGGGCTATTTCCAGTGCGGACATGGGGTCATGGAGTATTGCCCTGACCAACAACGTTTTACTGTTGAGTATACTGAATATACTGTCGAATTCCGTTCTCTATTGCCATACACAACAATTGTGTAAACAATACGTTCTTGTGAATCCGTGCCTTCTCACACATCCCTTCATGTGGAGGAGAGGTGGGGTTACAATAGTGACCAAACCGTGAGATTTACAACTGCCTAAGCGGAACCCCTTAATTTGCCATTTGTGCATGCTTTGAAGATGCTGTGGCATGCAACAACAGTGTCAATGTGGTGGGCATGGTGTTTACTGTGGGCACTCGAAAATATGTGAAATACTTTCTAAGATTACCTTATTGTCTGAAATTATTTGGATTTTTAGAACGCACATTAACGTTATCACACAAGTGCATGTTTGCTGTGTGAAAATTTGGTCTGATTTGCTTCTCTGCGTCATTGAATGCTGAACAAAAGCAGCTGCAACTCTGAATAAAATGCAAGTTCACTTTCTGACAGGAGGATGCACTGATGGAACAATAGAAATACAGTAGTTAGCCATGGCTACTCCTTAACAACAAGCATGCTCTCAAGCACAAGTTATGTTTTATGCTGCCTGCTTGTCACAGAAAGGAAGTCAAACCCTCAAACATACTTTAAAGGTCCATAACGATGTTGCTAAAAGAACATTATTTTGTGTATTTGGTGGAATGCAATGTGTTTATGTGGTTTAAGGTTCAAAAAAACCAATTATTTTCCACATAATGTACATTATTGTTTCTCCTGTATGCCCCGCCTTTCTGAAACGTGTAGATTTTTACAAAGCTCATCATTCTAAAAGCGAGGTGTGCTCTGATTGGCCAGCTACCCAGTGCATTGTGATTGGCCGAATGCCTCAAGCGTGTCAAGTCAAGTCAAGTCACCTTTATTTATATAGCGCTTTAAACAATATAAGATTGCGTCAAAGCAACTAAACAACATTAATTAAGAAAACAGTTTGTCAATAATGCAAAATGAAAGTTAAAGGCAGTTCATCATTGAATTCAGTGATGTCATCATGCAGCTCAGTTCAGTTTAAATCGTAACTGTGCAATAATTTGCAATCAAGTCAGCGATATCGCTGTAAATGAAGTGTCCCCAACTAAGCAAGCCAGAGGCGACAGCGGCAAGGAACCAAAACTCCATCGGTGACAGAATGGAGAAAAAACCTTGGGAGAAATCAGGCTCAGTCGGGGGGCCAGTTCTCCTCTACCAACGAACCAGCAGTTCAATTCCCAGGATGCAGCAAAGAAGATTGTCGCAGAAGAATTCAGCTGTTTCCTGTGGTCTTGTCCCGGTGGTCTTCTGAACAGGTCTTTACAGTGGATCGGTCTCTGGGGGCTCTAGTGGGCGCTGTTCTTTCAGGGCTGTAGAGGTCCTTTCTAGGTGCGGCTCCCACCATCTGGGCTGGATACGTACTGGATCCGGGTGACCGCAGTGACCCTCTGACTTGGATACAGACCTGGATCTGGTGCTATGGTGACCTCGGAATAAGAGATAGAAACCGACCTAATATTAGCTTAGATGCCATTCTTCTAATGATGTACAAGTACATTGGGTTTATGGAATGTTCCCGGTTCCGTTACCTATTATGGCCCCCTAAAATCATTTACGGATTGGTATTAGAAGCGTGTTAGTGTGCTCTAGACCAGGTTAAAGAGATGGCTCTTTAATCTAGATTTAAAGTGCAAGAGTGTGTCTGCCTCCCGAACTATGTTAGGTAGGTTATTCCAGAGTTTGGGCGCTAAATAGGAACAGGATCTGCCACCCGCAGTT